>NW_027185297.1:0-90428 GCF_022577435.1 Embiotoca jacksoni | reverse complement strand
GGACTTTGGCCCTAACCCTAACCTAGGGGACTTTGGCCCTAACCCTAACACGGGATAATTTGGCCCCTAACCCTAACACGGGAGAATTTGGCCCCTAACCCTAATACGGGATAATTTGGCCCCTAACCCTAGCACGGGATAATTTAATTTGACCCTAACCATAATACGGAATAATTTGGCCCCTAACCATAATACGGAATAATTTGGCCCCTAACCCTAATACGGGATATAATTTTTTAAAATAAAAATCAGATCCCTATATTTTTTTAAATAAATTTAAAAAAAAAAAAAAAAAAAAAAAAAAAAAAAAAAAAAAAAAAATAACAGAAACAGTGGTCCATTGAATTTGAAAATATATTTGGATACCGTAACACATTGGAGAAGTTACGAGGACTAAAATGGGGAGGTACGAAAAATGGCCAACGGAATAGAAGCTCCAAAAAGCCAGGCCCCCGCGCAGAAAGGTACGGTCGACAGACAAACAGTCCATCAGGCAAAGCAGAGTCAGAGGGAAAAAGAAATCCACAGGACTAAGCCGGGGGACCCAAAAAGGGAAGGCAAAACCGATCCGAAGGATAGAGAAAAACCCATAAGACAGAGCAAAGCCGTGGACTGTGACATTTCATGGGGCAAACCGCTGCGCGGGGATAACAGCCAATGGGAGGGAAGCTCCGGAAGCCACGCCCCCACACGACAGGGAGACTCCATAAATAGGAGCAGAGGCAGAGGCCCCCCTGTCTTCATTCGGTCTGCTGACACAGAGCAAGAAGGAGCTGCTCAGCAAAGCAAAAAAAAAAAAAAAAAAAAAAAAAAAAAAAAAAAAAAAAAAAAAAAAAAAAAAAAAAAAAAAACACTCGTAGACCGCGAGGGGACCACTTTTCTTTTATTTTATTTTATTTTTCTTTCGTGCCTACGCCTGATGAAGACCAAACAGGTCGAAACGTTGCGACAGGCACAGAACAAACCGGTCATATATTTTTTTTAATGACAATCTAGTCACTTTTTATTTTTATTTTTTCTTCTTATTTTTTTCATGCAGGGATCTGTCTCCTCCTGTAATAAAAAAACAAAAAAAGACAAAAAAAATCAGAGAGGAACTAACATTTAACAGGGACAGATGAGCCCAAATTATAAACACGGAATATGAGGGAGAGAGAGGTGTTGGGGTGGGAGTCCTGCCGGAGGATGGACCGTGCATTTACTCTCGCCCGTTTATTCGGACGGGAGGATCAGAATACTTCACCTAACCCGCCAGTGCCTCCTCCGGATCACAGGCTCCCATCCCGCCCCTACTCCCTCATTTCCATCCACGTAATCAGGACCACGTAAAATTAATATTCACCTTGATACCAAATTTGATACTTACCTGATTACTAGAATTCGAACCCAAATTTATATTATATATAACAAACCTAAAATGGATACTTACCTTAAGGCAAAACTGCCTTTTATTTATTTCTCCTAACCCTAACTTGGGATAATTTGGCCCCTAACCCTAACTTGGGATAATTTGGCCCCTAACCCTAACACGGGATAATTTGGCCCCTAACCCTAACCCAGGGGACTTTGGCCCTAACCCTAACCTAGGGGACTTTGGCCCTAACCCTAACACGGGATAATTTGGCCCCTAACCCTAACACGGGATAATTTGGCCCTAACCCTAACCCAGGGGACTTTGGCCCTAACCCTAACCTAGGGGACTTTGGCCCTAACCCTAACACGGGATAATTTGGCCCCTAACCCTAACACGGGATAATTTGGCCCCTAACCCTAACACGGGATAATTTGGCCCCTAACCCTAACCTAGGGGACTTTGGCCCTAACCCTAACCTAGGGGACTTTGGCCCTAACCCTAACACGGGATAATTTGGCCCCTAACCCTAACACGGGAGAATTTGGCCCCTAACCCCTAATACGGGATAATTTGGCCCCTAACCCTAGCACGGGATAATTTAATTTGACCCTAACCATAATACGGAATAATTTGGCCCCTAACCATAATACGGAATAATTTGGCCCCTAACCCTAATACGGGATATAATTTTTTAAAATAAAAATCAGATCCCTATATTTTTTTAAATAAATTTAAAAAAAAAAAAAAAAAAAAAAAAAAAAAAAAAAAAAAAAAAAAAAATAACAGAAACAGTGGTCCATTGAATTTGAAAATATATTTGGATACCGTAACACATTGGAGAAGTTACGAGGACTAAAATGGGGAGGTACGAAAAATGGCCAACGGAATAGAAGCTCCAAAAAGCCAGGCCCCCGCGCAGAAAGGTACGGTCGACAGACAAACAGTCCATCAGGCAAAGCAGAGTCAGAGGGAAAAAGAAATCCACAGGACTAAGCCGGGGGACCCAAAAAGGGAAGGCAAAACCGATCCGAAGGATAGAGAAAAACCCATAAGACAGAGCAAAGCCGTGGACTGTGACATTTCATGGGGCAAACCGCTGCGCGGGGATAACAGCCAATGGGAGGGAAGCTCCGGAAGCCACGCCCCCACACGACAGGGAGACTCCATAAATAGGAGCAGAGGCAGAGGCCCCCCTGTCTTCATTCGGTCTGCTGACACAGAGCAAGAAGGAGCTGCTCAGCAAAGCAAAAAAAAAAAAAAAAAAAAAAAAAAAAAAAAAAAAAAAAAAAAAAAAAAAAAAAAAAAACACTCGTAGACCGCGAGGGGACCACTTTTCTTTTATTTTATTTTATTTTTCTTTCGTGCCTACGCCTGATGAAGACCAAACAGGTCGAAACGTTGCGACAGGCACAGAACAAACCGGTCATATATTTTTTTTAATGACAATCTAGTCACTTTTTATTTTTATTTTTTCTTCTTATTTTTTTCATGCAGGGATCTGTCTCCTCCTGTAATAAAAAAACAAAAAAAGACAAAAAAAATCAGAGAGGAACTAACATTTAACAGGGACAGATGAGCCCAAATTATAAACACGGAATATGAGGGAGAGAGAGGTGTTGGGGTGGGAGTCCTGCCGGAGGATGGACCGTGCATTTACTCTCGCCCGTTTATTCGGACGGGAGGATCAGAATACTTCACCTAACCCGCCAGTGCCTCCTCCGGATCACAGGCTCCCATCCCGCCCCTACTCCCTCATTTCCATCCACGTAATCAGGACCACGTAAAATTAATATTCACCTTGATACCAAATTTGATACTTACCTGATTACTAGAATTCGAACCCAAATTTATATTATATATAACAAACCTAAAAATGGATACTTACCTTAAGGCAAAACTGCCTTTTATTTATTTCTCCTAACCCTAACTTGGGATAATTTGGCCCCTAACCCTAACTTGGGATAATTTGGCCCCTAACCCTAACACGGGATAATTTGGCCCCTAACCCTAACCCAGGGGACTTTGGCCCTAACCCTAACCTAGGGGACTTTGGCCCTAACCCTAACACGGGATAATTTGGCCCCTAACCCTAACACGGGATAATTTGGCCCTAACCCTAACCCAGGGGACTTTGGCCCTAACCCTAACCTAGGGGACTTTGGCCCTAACCCTAACACGGGATAATTTGGCCCCTAACCCTAACACGGGATAATTTGGCCCCTAACCCTAACACGGGATAATTTGGCCCCTAACCCTAACCTAGGGGACTTTGGCCCTAACCCTAACCTAGGGGACTTTGGCCCTAACCCTAACACGGGATAATTTGGCCCCTAACCCTAACACGGGAGAATTTGGCCCCTAACCCTAATACGGGATAATTTGGCCCCTAACCCTAGCACGGGATAATTTAATTTGACCCTAACCATAATACGGAATAATTTGGCCCCTAACCATAATACGGAATAATTTGGCCCCTAACCCTAATACGGGATATAATTTTTTAAAATAAAAATCAGATCCCTATATTTTTTTAAATAAATTTAAAAAAAAAAAAAAAAAAAAAAAAAAAAATAACAGAAACAGTGGTCCATTGAATTTGAAAATATATTTGGATACCGTAACACATTGGAGAAGTTACGAGGACTAAAATGGGGAGGTACGAAAAATGGCCAACGGAATAGAAGCTCCAAAAAGCCAGGCCCCCGCGCAGAAAGGTACGGTCGACAGACAAACAGTCCATCAGGCAAAGCAGAGTCAGAGGGAAAAAGAAATCCACAGGACTAAGCCGGGGGACCCAAAAAGGGAAGGCAAAACCGATCCGAAGGATAGAGAAAAACCCATAAGACAGAGCAAAGCCGTGGACTGTGACATTTCATGGGGCAAACCGCTGCGCGGGGATAACAGCCAATGGGAGGGAAGCTCCGGAAGCCACGCCCCCACACGACAGGGAGACTCCATAAATAGGAGCAGAGGCAGAGGCCCCCCTGTCTTCATTCGGTCTGCTGACACAGAGCAAGAAGGAGCTGCTCAGCAAAGCAAAAAAAAAAAAAAAAAAAAAAAAAAAAAAAAAAAAAAAAAAAAAACACTCGTAGACCGCGAGGGGACCACTTTTCTTTTATTTTATTTTATTTTTCTTTCGTGCCTACGCCTGATGAAGACCAAACAGGTCGAAACGTTGCGACAGGCACAGAACAAACCGGTCATATATTTTTTTTAATGACAATCTAGTCACTTTTTATTTTTATTTTTTCTTCTTATTTTTTCATGCAGGGATCTGTCTCCTCCTGTAATAAAAAAACAAAAAAAGACAAAAAAAAATCAGAGAGGAACTAACATTTAACAGGGACAGATGAGCCCAAATTATAAACACGGAATATGAGGGAGAGAGAGGTGTTGGGGTGGGAGTCCTGCCGGAGGATGGACCGTGCATTTACTCTCGCCCGTTTATTCGGACGGGAGGATCAGAATACTTCACCTAACCCGCCAGTGCCTCCTCCGGATCACAGGCTCCCATCCCGCCCCTACTCCCTCATTTCCATCCACGTAATCAGGACCACGTAAAATTAATATTCACCTTGATACCAAATTTGATACTTACCTGATTACTAGAATTCGAACCCAAATTTATATTATATATAACAAACCTAAAATGGATACTTACCTTAAGGCAAAACTGCCTTTTATTTATTTCTCCTAACCCTAACTTGGGATAATTTGGCCCCTAACCCTAACTTGGGATAATTTGGCCCCTAACCCTAACACGGGATAATTTGGCCCCTAACCCTAACCCAGGGGACTTTGGCCCTAACCCTAACCTAGGGGACTTTGGCCCTAACCCTAACACGGGATAATTTGGCCCCTAACCCTAACACGGGATAATTTGGCCCTAACCCTAACCCAGGGGACTTTGGCCCTAACCCTAACCTAGGGGACTTTGGCCCTAACCCTAACACGGGATAATTTGGCCCCTAACCCTAACACGGGATAATTTGGCCCCTAACCCTAACACGGGATAATTTGGCCCCTAACCCTAACCTAGGGGACTTTGGCCCTAACCCTAACCTAGGGGACTTTGGCCCTAACCCTAACACGGGATAATTTGGCCCCTAACCCTAACACGGGAGAATTTGGCCCCTAACCCTAATACGGGATAATTTGGCCCCTAACCCTAGCACGGGATAATTTAATTTGACCCTAACCATAATACGGAATAATTTGGCCCCTAACCATAATACGGAATAATTTGGCCCCTAACCCTAATACGGGATATAATTTTTTAAAATAAAAATCAGATCCCTATATTTTTTTAAATAAATTTAAAAAAAAAAAAAAAAAAAAAAAAAAAAAAAAAAAAAAATAACAGAAACAGTGGTCCATTGAATTTGAAAATATATTTGGATACCGTAACACATTGGAGAAGTTACGAGGACTAAAATGGGGAGGTACGAAAAATGGCCAACGGAATAGAAGCTCCAAAAAGCCAGGCCCCCGCGCAGAAAGGTACGGTCGACAGACAAACAGTCCATCAGGCAAAGCAGAGTCAGAGGGAAAAAGAAATCCACAGGACTAAGCCGGGGGACCCAAAAAGGGAAGGCAAAAACCGATCCGAAGGATAGAGAAAAACCCATAAGACAGAGCAAAGCCGTGGACTGTGACATTTCATGGGGCAAACCGCTGCGCGGGGATAACAGCCAATGGGAGGGAAGCTCCGGAAGCCACGCCCCCACACGACAGGGAGACTCCATAAATAGGAGCAGAGGCAGAGGCCCCCCTGTCTTCATTCGGTCTGCTGACACAGAGCAAGAAGGAGCTGCTCAGCAAAGCAAAAAAAAAAAAAAAAAAAAAAAAAAAAAAAAAAAAAAACACTCGTAGACCGCGAGGGGACCACTTTTCTTTTATTTTATTTTATTTTTCTTTCGTGCCTACGCCTGATGAAGACCAAACAGGTCGAAACGTTGCGACAGGCACAGAACAAACCGGTCATATATTTTTTTTAATGACAATCTAGTCACTTTTTATTTTTATTTTTTCTTCTTATTTTTTTCATGCAGGGATCTGTCTCCTCCTGTAATAAAAAAACAAAAAAAGACAAAAAAAATCAGAGAGGAACTAACATTTAACAGGGACAGATGAGCCCAAATTATAAACACGGAATATGAGGGAGAGAGAGGTGTTGGGGTGGGAGTCCTGCCGGAGGATGGACCGTGCATTTACTCTCGCCCGTTTATTCGGACGGGAGGATCAGAATACTTCACCTAACCCGCCAGTGCCTCCTCCGGATCACAGGCTCCCATCCCGCCCCTACTCCCTCATTTCCATCCACGTAATCAGGACCACGTAAAATTAATATTCACCTTGATACCAAATTTGATACTTACCTGATTACTAGAATTCGAACCCAAATTTATATTATATATAACAAACCTAAAATGGATACTTACCTTAAGGCAAAACTGCCTTTTATTTATTTCTCCTAACCCTAACTTGGGATAATTTGGCCCCTAACCCTAACTTGGGATAATTTGGCCCCTAACCCTAACACGGGATAATTTGGCCCCTAACCCTAACCCAGGGGACTTTGGCCCTAACCCTAACCTAGGGGACTTTGGCCCTAACCCTAACACGGGATAATTTGGCCCCTAACCCTAACACGGGATAATTTGGCCCTAACCCTAACCCAGGGGACTTTGGCCCTAACCCTAACCTAGGGGACTTTGGCCCTAACCCTAACACGGGATAATTTGGCCCCTAACCCTAACACGGGATAATTTGGCCCCTAACCCTAACACGGGATAATTTGGCCCCTAACCCTAACCTAGGGGACTTTGGCCCTAACCCTAACCTAGGGGACTTTGGCCCTAACCCTAACACGGGATAATTTGGCCCCTAACCCTAACACGGGAGAATTTGGCCCCTAACCCTAATACGGGATAATTTGGCCCCTAACCCTAGCACGGGATAATTTAATTTGACCCTAACCATAATACGGAATAATTTGGCCCCTAACCATAATACGGAATAATTTGGCCCCTAACCCTAATACGGGATATAATTTTTTAAAATAAAAATCAGATCCCTATATTTTTTTAAATAAATTTAAAAAAAAAAAAAAAAAAAAAAAAAAAAAAAAAAAATAACAGAAACAGTGGTCCATTGAATTTGAAAATATATTTGGATACCGTAACACATTGGAGAAGTTACGAGGACTAAAATGGGGAGGTACGAAAAATGGCCAACGGAATAGAAGCTCCAAAAAGCCAGGCCCCCGCGCAGAAAGGTACGGTCGACAGACAAACAGTCCATCAGGCAAAGCAGAGTCAGAGGGAAAAAGAAATCCACAGGACTAAGCCGGGGGACCCAAAAAGGGAAGGCAAAACCGATCCGAAGGATAGAGAAAAACCCATAAGACAGAGCAAAGCCGTGGACTGTGACATTTCATGGGGCAAACCGCTGCGCGGGGATAACAGCCAATGGGAGGGAAGCTCCGGAAGCCACGCCCCCACACGACAGGGAGACTCCATAAATAGGAGCAGAGGCAGAGGCCCCCCTGTCTTCATTCGGTCTGCTGACACAGAGCAAGAAGGAGCTGCTCAGCAAAGCAAAAAAAAAAAAAAAAAAAAAAAAAAAAAAAAAAAAAAAAAAAAAAAAAAAAAAAAAAAAACACTCGTAGACCGCGAGGGGACCACTTTTCTTTTATTTTATTTTATTTTTCTTTCGTGCCTACGCCTGATGAAGACCAAACAGGTCGAAACGTTGCGACAGGCACAGAACAAACCGGTCATATATTTTTTTTAATGACAATCTAGTCACTTTTTATTTTTATTTTTTCTTCTTATTTTTTTCATGCAGGGATCTGTCTCCTCCTGTAATAAAAAAACAAAAAAAGACAAAAAAAATCAGAGAGGAACTAACATTTAACAGGGACAGATGAGCCCAAATTATAAACACGGAATATGAGGGAGAGAGAGGTGTTGGGGTGGGAGTCCTGCCGGAGGATGGACCGTGCATTTACTCTCGCCCGTTTATTCGGACGGGAGGATCAGAATACTTCACCTAACCCGCCAGTGCCTCCTCCGGATCACAGGCTCCCATCCCGCCCCTACTCCCTCATTTCCATCCACGTAATCAGGACCACGTAAAATTAATATTCACCTTGATACCAAATTTGATACTTACCTGATTACTAGAATTCGAACCCAAATTTATATTATATATAACAAACCTAAAATGGATACTTACCTTAAGGCAAAACTGCCTTTTATTTATTTCTCCTAACCCTAACTTGGGATAATTTGGCCCCTAACCCTAACTTGGGATAATTTGGCCCCTAACCCTAACACGGGATAATTTGGCCCCTAACCCTAACCCAGGGGACTTTGGCCCTAACCCTAACCTAGGGGACTTTGGCCCTAACCCTAACACGGGATAATTTGGCCCCTAACCCTAACACGGGATAATTTGGCCCTAACCCTAACCCAGGGGACTTTGGCCCTAACCCTAACCTAGGGGACTTTGGCCCTAACCCTAACACGGGATAATTTGGCCCCTAACCCTAACACGGGATAATTTGGCCCCTAACCCTAACACGGGATAATTTGGCCCCTAACCCTAACCTAGGGGACTTTGGCCCTAACCCTAACCTAGGGGACTTTGGCCCTAACCCTAACACGGGATAATTTGGCCCCTAACCCTAACACGGGAGAATTTGGCCCCTAACCCTAATACGGGATAATTTGGCCCCTAACCCTAGCACGGGATAATTTAATTTGACCCTAACCATAATACGGAATAATTTGGCCCCTAACCATAATACGGAATAATTTGGCCCCTAACCCTAATACGGGATATAATTTTTTAAAATAAAAATCAGATCCCTATATTTTTTTAAATAAATTTAAAAAAAAAAAAAAAAAAAAAAAAAAAAAAAAAAAAAAAAAAAAAAAAAAAAAAAAAAAAAAAAAATAACAGAAACAGTGGTCCATTGAATTTGAAAATATATTTGGATACCGTAACACATTGGAGAAGTTACGAGGACTAAAATGGGGAGGTACGAAAAATGGCCAACGGAATAGAAGCTCCAAAAAGCCAGGCCCCCGCGCAGAAAGGTACGGTCGACAGACAAACAGTCCATCAGGCAAAGCAGAGTCAGAGGGAAAAAGAAATCCACAGGACTAAGCCGGGGGACCCAAAAAGGGAAGGCAAAACCGATCCGAAGGATAGAGAAAAACCCATAAGACAGAGCAAAGCCGTGGACTGTGACATTTCATGGGGCAAACCGCTGCGCGGGGATAACAGCCAATGGGAGGGAAGCTCCGGAAGCCACGCCCCCACACGACAGGGAGACTCCATAAATAGGAGCAGAGGCAGAGGCCCCCCTGTCTTCATTCGGTCTGCTGACACAGAGCAAGAAGGAGCTGCTCAGCAAAGCAAAAAAAAAAAAAAAACACTCGTAGACCGCGAGGGGACCACTTTTCTTTTATTTTATTTTATTTTTCTTTCGTGCCTACGCCTGATGAAGACCAAACAGGTCGAAACGTTGCGACAGGCACAGAACAAACCGGTCATATATTTTTTTTAATGACAATCTAGTCACTTTTTATTTTTATTTTTTCTTCTTATTTTTTTCATGCAGGGATCTGTCTCCTCCTGTAATAAAAAAACAAAAAAAGACAAAAAAAATCAGAGAGGAACTAACATTTAACAGGGACAGATGAGCCCAAATTATAAACACGGAATATGAGGGAGAGAGAGGTGTTGGGGTGGGAGTCCTGCCGGAGGATGGACCGTGCATTTACTCTCGCCCGTTTATTCGGACGGGAGGATCAGAATACTTCACCTAACCCGCCAGTGCCTCCTCCGGATCACAGGCTCCCATCCCGCCCCTACTCCCTCATTTCCATCCACGTAATCAGGACCACGTAAAATTAATATTCACCTTGATACCAAATTTGATACTTACCTGATTACTAGAATTCGAACCCAAATTTATATTATATATAACAAACCTAAAATGGATACTTACCTTAAGGCAAAACTGCCTTTTATTTATTTCTCCTAACCCTAACTTGGGATAATTTGGCCCCTAACCCTAACTTGGGATAATTTGGCCCCTAACCCTAACACGGGATAATTTGGCCCCTAACCCTAACCCAGGGGACTTTGGCCCTAACCCTAACCTAGGGGACTTTGGCCCTAACCCTAACACGGGATAATTTGGCCCCTAACCCTAACACGGGATAATTTGGCCCTAACCCTAACCCAGGGGACTTTGGCCCTAACCCTAACCTAGGGGACTTTGGCCCTAACCCTAACACGGGATAATTTGGCCCCTAACCCTAACACGGGATAATTTGGCCCCTAACCCTAACACGGGATAATTTGGCCCCTAACCCTAACCTAGGGGACTTTGGCCCTAACCCTAACCTAGGGGACTTTGGCCCTAACCCTAACACGGGATAATTTGGCCCCTAACCCTAACACGGGAGAATTTGGCCCCTAACCCTAATACGGGATAATTTGGCCCCTAACCCTAGCACGGGATAATTTAATTTGACCCTAACCATAATACGGAATAATTTGGCCCCTAACCATAATACGGAATAATTTGGCCCCTAACCCTAATACGGGATATAATTTTTTAAAATAAAAATCAGATCCCTATATTTTTTTAAATAAATTTAAAAAAAAAAAAAAAAAAAAAAAAAAAAAAAAAAAAAAAAAAAAAAAAAAAAAAAAAAAAAAAAATAACAGAAACAGTGGTCCATTGAATTTGAAAATATATTTGGATACCGTAACACATTGGAGAAGTTACGAGGACTAAAATGGGGAGGTACGAAAAATGGCCAACGGAATAGAAGCTCCAAAAAGCCAGGCCCCCGCGCAGAAAGGTACGGTCGACAGACAAACAGTCCATCAGGCAAAGCAGAGTCAGAGGGAAAAAGAAATCCACAGGACTAAGCCGGGGGACCCAAAAAGGGAAGGCAAAACCGATCCGAAGGATAGAGAAAAACCCATAAGACAGAGCAAAGCCGTGGACTGTGACATTTCATGGGGCAAACCGCTGCGCGGGGATAACAGCCAATGGGAGGGAAGCTCCGGAAGCCACGCCCCCACACGACAGGGAGACTCCATAAATAGGAGCAGAGGCAGAGGCCCCCCTGTCTTCATTCGGTCTGCTGACACAGAGCAAGAAGGAGCTGCTCAGCAAAGCAAAAAAAAAAAAAAAAAAAAAAAAAAAAAAAAAAAAAAAAAAAAAAACACTCGTAGACCGCGAGGGGACCACTTTTCTTTTATTTTATTTTATTTTTCTTTCGTGCCTACGCCTGATGAAGACCAAACAGGTCGAAACGTTGCGACAGGCACAGAACAAACCGGTCATATATTTTTTTTAATGACAATCTAGTCACTTTTTATTTTTATTTTTTCTTCTTATTTTTTTCATGCAGGGATCTGTCTCCTCCTGTAATAAAAAAACAAAAAAAGACAAAAAAAAATCAGAGAGGAACTAACATTTAACAGGGACAGATGAGCCCAAATTATAAACACGGAATATGAGGGAGAGAGAGGTGTTGGGGTGGGAGTCCTGCCGGAGGATGGACCGTGCATTTACTCTCGCCCGTTTATTCGGACGGGAGGATCAGAATACTTCACCTAACCCGCCAGTGCCTCCTCCGGATCACAGGCTCCCATCCCGCCCCTACTCCCTCATTTCCATCCACGTAATCAGGACCACGTAAAATTAATATTCACCTTGATACCAAATTTGATACTTACCTGATTACTAGAATTCGAACCCAAATTTATATTATATATAACAAACCTAAAATGGATACTTACCTTAAGGCAAAACTGCCTTTTATTTATTTCTCCTAACCCTAACTTGGGATAATTTGGCCCCTAACCCTAACTTGGGATAATTTGGCCCCTAACCCTAACACGGGATAATTTGGCCCCTAACCCTAACCCAGGGGACTTTGGCCCTAACCCTAACCTAGGGGACTTTGGCCCTAACCCTAACACGGGATAATTTGGCCCCTAACCCTAACACGGGATAATTTGGCCCTAACCCTAACCCAGGGGACTTTGGCCCTAACCCTAACCTAGGGGACTTTGGCCCTAACCCTAACACGGGATAATTTGGCCCCTAACCCTAACACGGGATAATTTGGCCCCTAACCCTAACACGGGATAATTTGGCCCCTAACCCTAACCTAGGGGACTTTGGCCCTAACCCTAACCTAGGGGACTTTGGCCCTAACCCTAACACGGGATAATTTGGCCCCTAACCCTAACACGGGAGAATTTGGCCCCTAACCCTAATACGGGATAATTTGGCCCCTAACCCTAGCACGGGATAATTTAATTTGACCCTAACCATAATACGGAATAATTTGGCCCCTAACCATAATACGGAATAATTTGGCCCCTAACCCTAATACGGGATATAATTTTTTAAAATAAAAATCAGATCCCTATATTTTTTTAAATAAATTTAAAAAAAAAAAAAAAAAAAAAAAAAAAAAAAAAAAATAACAGAAACAGTGGTCCATTGAATTTGAAAATATATTTGGATACCGTAACACATTGGAGAAGTTACGAGGACTAAAATGGGGAGGTACGAAAAATGGCCAACGGAATAGAAGCTCCAAAAAGCCAGGCCCCCGCGCAGAAAGGTACGGTCGACAGACAAACAGTCCATCAGGCAAAGCAGAGTCAGAGGGAAAAAGAAATCCACAGGACTAAGCCGGGGGACCCAAAAAGGGAAGGCAAAACCGATCCGAAGGATAGAGAAAAACCCATAAGACAGAGCAAAGCCGTGGACTGTGACATTTCATGGGGCAAACCGCTGCGCGGGGATAACAGCCAATGGGAGGGAAGCTCCGGAAGCCACGCCCCCACACGACAGGGAGACTCCATAAATAGGAGCAGAGGCAGAGGCCCCCCTGTCTTCATTCGGTCTGCTGACACAGAGCAAGAAGGAGCTGCTCAGCAAAGCAAAAAAAAAAAAAAAAAAAAAAAAAAAAAAAAAAAAAAAAAAAAAAAAAAAAAAAAAAAAAAAACACTCGTAGACCGCGAGGGGACCACTTTTCTTTTATTTTATTTTATTTTTCTTTCGTGCCTACGCCTGATGAAGACCAAACAGGTCGAAACGTTGCGACAGGCACAGAACAAACCGGTCATATATTTTTTTTAATGACAATCTAGTCACTTTTTATTTTTATTTTTTCTTCTTATTTTTTTCATGCAGGGATCTGTCTCCTCCTGTAATAAAAAAACAAAAAAAGACAAAAAAAATCAGAGAGGAACTAACATTTAACAGGGACAGATGAGCCCAAATTATAAACACGGAATATGAGGGAGAGAGAGGTGTTGGGGTGGGAGTCCTGCCGGAGGATGGACCGTGCATTTACTCTCGCCCGTTTATTCGGACGGGAGGATCAGAATACTTCACCTAACCCGCCAGTGCCTCCTCCGGATCACAGGCTCCCATCCCGCCCCTACTCCCTCATTTCCATCCACGTAATCAGGACCACGTAAAATTAATATTCACCTTGATACCAAATTTGATACTTACCTGATTACTAGAATTCGAACCCAAATTTATATTATATATAACAAACCTAAAATGGATACTTACCTTAAGGCAAAACTGCCTTTTATTTATTTCTCCTAACCCTAACTTGGGATAATTTGGCCCCTAACCCTAACTTGGGATAATTTGGCCCCTAACCCTAACACGGGATAATTTGGCCCCTAACCCTAACCCAGGGGACTTTGGCCCTAACCCTAACCTAGGGGACTTTGGCCCTAACCCTAACACGGGATAATTTGGCCCCTAACCCTAACACGGGATAATTTGGCCCTAACCCTAACCCAGGGGACTTTGGCCCTAACCCTAACCTAGGGGACTTTGGCCCTAACCCTAACACGGGATAATTTGGCCCCTAACCCTAACACGGGATAATTTGGCCCCTAACCCTAACACGGGATAATTTGGCCCCTAACCCTAACCTAGGGGACTTTGGCCCTAACCCTAACCTAGGGGACTTTGGCCCTAACCCTAACACGGGATAATTTGGCCCCTAACCCTAACACGGGAGAATTTGGCCCCTAACCCTAATACGGGATAATTTGGCCCCTAACCCTAGCACGGGATAATTTAATTTGACCCTAACCATAATACGGAATAATTTGGCCCCTAACCCTAATACGGGATATAATTTTTTAAAATAAAAATCAGATCCCTATATTTTTTTAAATAAATTTAAAAAAAAAAAAAAAAAAAAAAAAAAAAAAAAAAAAAAAAAAAATAACAGAAACAGTGGTCCATTGAATTTGAAAATATATTTGGATACCGTAACACATTGGAGAAGTTACGAGGACTAAAATGGGGAGGTACGAAAAATGGCCAACGGAATAGAAGCTCCAAAAAGCCAGGCCCCCGCGCAGAAAGGTACGGTCGACAGACAAACAGTCCATCAGGCAAAGCAGAGTCAGAGGGAAAAAGAAATCCACAGGACTAAGCCGGGGGACCCAAAAAGGGAAGGCAAAACCGATCCGAAGGATAGAGAAAAACCCATAAGACAGAGCAAAGCCGTGGACTGTGACATTTCATGGGGCAAACCGCTGCGCGGGGATAACAGCCAATGGGAGGGAAGCTCCGGAAGCCACGCCCCCACACGACAGGGAGACTCCATAAATAGGAGCAGAGGCAGAGGCCCCCCTGTCTTCATTCGGTCTGCTGACACAGAGCAAGAAGGAGCTGCTCAGCAAAGCAAAAAAAAAAAAAAAAAAAAAAAAAAAAAAAAAAAAAAAAAAAAAAAAAAAAAAAAAAAAAAAACACTCGTAGACCGCGAGGGGACCACTTTTCTTTTATTTTATTTTATTTTTCTTTCGTGCCTACGCCTGATGAAGACCAAACAGGTCGAAACGTTGCGACAGGCACAGAACAAACCGGTCATATATTTTTTTTAATGACAATCTAGTCACTTTTTATTTTTATTTTTTCTTCTTATTTTTTTCATGCAGGGATCTGTCTCCTCCTGTAATAAAAAAACAAAAAAAGACAAAAAAAATCAGAGAGGAACTAACATTTAACAGGGACAGATGAGCCCAAATTATAAACACGGAATATGAGGGAGAGAGAGGTGTTGGGGTGGGAGTCCTGCCGGAGGATGGACCGTGCATTTACTCTCGCCCGTTTATTCGGACGGGAGGATCAGAATACTTCACCTAACCCGCCAGTGCCTCCTCCGGATCACAGGCTCCCATCCCGCCCCTACTCCCTCATTTCCATCCACGTAATCAGGACCACGTAAAATTAATATTCACCTTGATACCAAATTTGATACTTACCTGATTACTAGAATTCGAACCCAAATTTATATTATATATAACAAACCTAAAATGGATACTTACCTTAAGGCAAAACTGCCTTTTATTTATTTCTCCTAACCCTAACTTGGGATAATTTGGCCCCTAACCCTAACTTGGGATAATTTGGCCCCTAACCCTAACACGGGATAATTTGGCCCCTAACCCTAACCCAGGGGACTTTGGCCCTAACCCTAACCTAGGGGACTTTGGCCCTAACCCTAACACGGGATAATTTGGCCCCTAACCCTAACACGGGATAATTTGGCCCTAACCCTAACCCAGGGGACTTTGGCCCTAACCCTAACCTAGGGGACTTTGGCCCTAACCCTAACACGGGATAATTTGGCCCCTAACCCTAACACGGGATAATTTGGCCCCTAACCCTAACACGGGATAATTTGGCCCCTAACCCTAACCTAGGGGACTTTGGCCCTAACCCTAACCTAGGGGACTTTGGCCCTAACCCTAACACGGGATAATTTGGCCCCTAACCCTAACACGGGAGAATTTGGCCCCTAACCCTAATACGGGATAATTTGGCCCCTAACCCTAGCACGGGATAATTTAATTTGACCCTAACCATAATACGGAATAATTTGGCCCCTAACCATAATACGGAATAATTTGGCCCCTAACCCTAATACGGGATATAATTTTTTAAAATAAAAATCAGATCCCTATATTTTTTTAAATAAATTTAAAAAAAAAAAAAAAAAAAAAAAAAAAAAAAAAAATAACAGAAACAGTGGTCCATTGAATTTGAAAATATATTTGGATACCGTAACACATTGGAGAAGTTACGAGGACTAAAATGGGGAGGTACGAAAAATGGCCAACGGAATAGAAGCTCCAAAAAGCCAGGCCCCCGCGCAGAAAGGTACGGTCGACAGACAAACAGTCCATCAGGCAAAGCAGAGTCAGAGGGAAAAAGAAATCCACAGGACTAAGCCGGGGGACCCAAAAAGGGAAGGCAAAACCGATCCGAAGGATAGAGAAAAACCCATAAGACAGAGCAAAGCCGTGGACTGTGACATTTCATGGGGCAAACCGCTGCGCGGGGATAACAGCCAATGGGAGGGAAGCTCCGGAAGCCACGCCCCCACACGACAGGGAGACTCCATAAATAGGAGCAGAGGCAGAGGCCCCCCTGTCTTCATTCGGTCTGCTGACACAGAGCAAGAAGGAGCTGCTCAGCAAAGCAAAAAAAAAAAAAAAAAAAAAAAAAAAAAAAAAAAAAAAAAAAAAAACACTCGTAGACCGCGAGGGGACCACTTTTCTTTTATTTTATTTTATTTTTCTTTCGTGCCTACGCCTGATGAAGACCAAACAGGTCGAAACGTTGCGACAGGCACAGAACAAACCGGTCATATATTTTTTTTAATGACAATCTAGTCACTTTTTATTTTTATTTTTTCTTCTTATTTTTTTCATGCAGGGATCTGTCTCCTCCTGTAATAAAAAAACAAAAAAAGACAAAAAAAATCAGAGAGGAACTAACATTTAACAGGGACAGATGAGCCCAAATTATAAACACGGAATATGAGGGAGAGAGAGGTGTTGGGGTGGGAGTCCTGCCGGAGGATGGACCGTGCATTTACTCTCGCCCGTTTATTCGGACGGGAGGATCAGAATACTTCACCTAACCCGCCAGTGCCTCCTCCGGATCACAGGCTCCCATCCCGCCCCTACTCCCTCATTTCCATCCACGTAATCAGGACCACGTAAAATTAATATTCACCTTGATACCAAATTTGATACTTACCTGATTACTAGAATTCGAACCCAAATTTATATTATATATAACAAACCTAAAATGGATACTTACCTTAAGGCAAAACTGCCTTTTATTTATTTCTCCTAACCCTAACTTGGGATAATTTGGCCCCTAACCCTAACTTGGGATAATTTGGCCCCTAACCCTAACACGGGATAATTTGGCCCCTAACCCTAACCCAGGGGACTTTGGCCCTAACCCTAACCTAGGGGACTTTGGCCCTAACCCTAACACGGGATAATTTGGCCCCTAACCCTAACACGGGATAATTTGGCCCTAACCCTAACCCAGGGGACTTTGGCCCTAACCCTAACCTAGGGGACTTTGGCCCTAACCCTAACACGGGATAATTTGGCCCCTAACCCTAACACGGGATAATTTGGCCCCTAACCCTAACACGGGATAATTTGGCCCCTAACCCTAACCTAGGGGACTTTGGCCCTAACCCTAACCTAGGGGACTTTGGCCCTAACCCTAACACGGGATAATTTGGCCCCTAACCCTAACACGGGAGAATTTGGCCCCTAACCCTAATACGGGATAATTTGGCCCCTAACCCTAGCACGGGATAATTTAATTTGACCCTAACCATAATACGGAATAATTTGGCCCCTAACCATAATACGGAATAATTTGGCCCCTAACCCTAATACGGGATATAATTTTTTAAAATAAAAATCAGATCCCTATATTTTTTTAAATAAATTTAAAAAAAAAAAAAAAAAAAAAAAAAAAAAAAAAAAATAACAGAAACAGTGGTCCATTGAATTTGAAAATATATTTGGATACCGTAACACATTGGAGAAGTTACGAGGACTAAAATGGGGAGGTACGAAAAATGGCCAACGGAATAGAAGCTCCAAAAAGCCAGGCCCCCGCGCAGAAAGGTACGGTCGACAGACAAACAGTCCATCAGGCAAAGCAGAGTCAGAGGGAAAAAGAAATCCACAGGACTAAGCCGGGGGACCCAAAAAGGGAAGGCAAAACCGATCCGAAGGATAGAGAAAAACCCATAAGACAGAGCAAAGCCGTGGACTGTGACATTTCATGG
This sequence comes from Embiotoca jacksoni, assembly GCF_022577435.1. NCBI lineage: Eukaryota > Metazoa > Chordata > Actinopteri > Embiotocidae > Embiotoca > Embiotoca jacksoni. The sequence continues at coordinate 71,873 of NW_027185297.1, read as the reverse complement.
GGCAAACCGCTGCGCGGGGATAACAGCCAATGGGAGGGAAGCTCCGGAAGCCACGCCCCCACACGACAGGGAGACTCCATAAATAGGAGCAGAGGCAGAGGCCCCCCTGTCTTCATTCGGTCTGCTGACACAGAGCAAGAAGGAGCTGCTCAGCAAAGCAAAAAAAAAAAAAAAAAAAAAAAAAAAAAAAAAAAAAAACACTCGTAGACCGCGAGGGGACCACTTTTCTTTTATTTTATTTTATTTTTCTTTCGTGCCTACGCCTGATGAAGACCAAACAGGTCGAAACGTTGCGACAGGCACAGAACAAACCGGTCATATATTTTTTTTAATGACAATCTAGTCACTTTTTATTTTTATTTTTTCTTCTTATTTTTTTCATGCAGGGATCTGTCTCCTCCTGTAATAAAAAAACAAAAAAAGACAAAAAAAATCAGAGAGGAACTAACATTTAACAGGGACAGATGAGCCCAAATTATAAACACGGAATATGAGGGAGAGAGAGGTGTTGGGGTGGGAGTCCTGCCGGAGGATGGACCGTGCATTTACTCTCGCCCGTTTATTCGGACGGGAGGATCAGAATACTTCACCTAACCCGCCAGTGCCTCCTCCGGATCACAGGCTCCCATCCCGCCCCTACTCCCTCATTTCCATCCACGTAATCAGGACCACGTAAAATTAATATTCACCTTGATACCAAATTTGATACTTACCTGATTACTAGAATTCGAACCCAAATTTATATTATATATAACAAACCTAAAATGGATACTTACCTTAAGGCAAAACTGCCTTTTATTTATTTCTCCTAACCCTAACTTGGGATAATTTGGCCCCTAACCCTAACTTGGGATAATTTGGCCCCTAACCCTAACACGGGATAATTTGGCCCCTAACCCTAACCCAGGGGACTTTGGCCCTAACCCTAACCTAGGGGACTTTGGCCCTAACCCTAACACGGGATAATTTGGCCCCTAACCCTAACACGGGATAATTTGGCCCTAACCCTAACCCAGGGGACTTTGGCCCTAACCCTAACCTAGGGGACTTTGGCCCTAACCCTAACACGGGATAATTTGGCCCCTAACCCTAACACGGGATAATTTGGCCCCTAACCCTAACACGGGATAATTTGGCCCCTAACCCTAACCTAGGGGACTTTGGCCCTAACCCTAACCTAGGGGACTTTGGCCCTAACCCTAACACGGGATAATTTGGCCCCTAACCCTAACACGGGAGAATTTGGCCCCTAACCCTAATACGGGATAATTTGGCCCCTAACCCTAGCACGGGATAATTTAATTTGACCCTAACCATAATACGGAATAATTTGGCCCCTAACCATAATACGGAATAATTTGGCCCCTAACCCTAATACGGGATATAATTTTTTAAAATAAAAATCAGATCCCTATATTTTTTTAAATAAATTTAAAAAAAAAAAAAAAAAAAAAAAAAAAAAAAAAAAATAACAGAAACAGTGGTCCATTGAATTTGAAAATATATTTGGATACCGTAACACATTGGAGAAGTTACGAGGACTAAAATGGGGAGGTACGAAAAATGGCCAACGGAATAGAAGCTCCAAAAAGCCAGGCCCCCGCGCAGAAAGGTACGGTCGACAGACAAACAGTCCATCAGGCAAAGCAGAGTCAGAGGGAAAAAGAAATCCACAGGACTAAGCCGGGGGACCCAAAAAGGGAAGGCAAAACCGATCCGAAGGATAGAGAAAAACCCATAAGACAGAGCAAAGCCGTGGACTGTGACATTTCATGGGGCAAACCGCTGCGCGGGGATAACAGCCAATGGGAGGGAAGCTCCGGAAGCCACGCCCCCACACGACAGGGAGACTCCATAAATAGGAGCAGAGGCAGAGGCCCCCCTGTCTTCATTCGGTCTGCTGACACAGAGCAAGAAGGAGCTGCTCAGCAAAGCAAAAAAAAAAAAAAAAAAAAAAAAAAAAAAAAAAAAAAAAAAAAAAAACACTCGTAGACCGCGAGGGGACCACTTTTCTTTTATTTTATTTTATTTTTCTTTCGTGCCTACGCCTGATGAAGACCAAACAGGTCGAAACGTTGCGACAGGCACAGAACAAACCGGTCATATATTTTTTTTAATGACAATCTAGTCACTTTTTATTTTTATTTTTTCTTCTTATTTTTTTCATGCAGGGATCTGTCTCCTCCTGTAATAAAAAAACAAAAAAAGACAAAAAAAATCAGAGAGGAACTAACATTTAACAGGGACAGATGAGCCCAAATTATAAACACGGAATATGAGGGAGAGAGAGGTGTTGGGGTGGGAGTCCTGCCGGAGGATGGACCGTGCATTTACTCTCGCCCGTTTATTCGGACGGGAGGATCAGAATACTTCACCTAACCCGCCAGTGCCTCCTCCGGATCACAGGCTCCCATCCCGCCCCTACTCCCTCATTTCCATCCACGTAATCAGGACCACGTAAAATTAATATTCACCTTGATACCAAATTTGATACTTACCTGATTACTAGAATTCGAACCCAAATTTATATTATATATAACAAACCTAAAATGGATACTTACCTTAAGGCAAAACTGCCTTTTATTTATTTCTCCTAACCCTAACTTGGGATAATTTGGCCCCTAACCCTAACTTGGGATAATTTGGCCCCTAACCCTAACACGGGATAATTTGGCCCCTAACCCTAACCCAGGGGACTTTGGCCCTAACCCTAACCTAGGGGACTTTGGCCCTAACCCTAACACGGGATAATTTGGCCCCTAACCCTAACACGGGATAATTTGGCCCTAACCCTAACCCAGGGGACTTTGGCCCTAACCCTAACCTAGGGGACTTTGGCCCTAACCCTAACACGGGATAATTTGGCCCCTAACCCTAACACGGGATAATTTGGCCCCTAACCCTAACACGGGATAATTTGGCCCCTAACCCTAACCTAGGGGACTTTGGCCCTAACCCTAACCTAGGGGACTTTGGCCCTAACCCTAACACGGGATAATTTGGCCCCTAACCCTAACACGGGAGAATTTGGCCCCTAACCCTAATACGGGATAATTTGGCCCCTAACCCTAGCACGGGATAATTTAATTTGACCCTAACCATAATACGGAATAATTTGGCCCCTAACCATAATACGGAATAATTTGGCCCCTAACCCTAATACGGGATATAATTTTTTAAAATAAAAATCAGATCCCTATATTTTTTTAAATAAATTTAAAAAAAAAAAAAAAAAAAAAAAAAAAAAAAAAAAAAAAAAAAAAAATAACAGAAACAGTGGTCCATTGAATTTGAAAATATATTTGGATACCGTAACACATTGGAGAAGTTACGAGGACTAAAATGGGGAGGTACGAAAAATGGCCAACGGAATAGAAGCTCCAAAAAGCCAGGCCCCCGCGCAGAAAGGTACGGTCGACAGACAAACAGTCCATCAGGCAAAGCAGAGTCAGAGGGAAAAAGAAATCCACAGGACTAAGCCGGGGGACCCAAAAAGGGAAGGCAAAACCGATCCGAAGGATAGAGAAAAACCCATAAGACAGAGCAAAGCCGTGGACTGTGACATTTCATGGGGCAAACCGCTGCGCGGGGATAACAGCCAATGGGAGGGAAGCTCCGGAAGCCACGCCCCCACACGACAGGGAGACTCCATAAATAGGAGCAGAGGCAGAGGCCCCCCTGTCTTCATTCGGTCTGCTGACACAGAGCAAGAAGGAGCTGCTCAGCAAAGCAAAAAAAAAAAAAAAAAAAAAAAAAAAAAAAAAAAAAAAAAAAAAAACACTCGTAGACCGCGAGGGGACCACTTTTCTTTTATTTTATTTTATTTTTCTTTCGTGCCTACGCCTGATGAAGACCAAACAGGTCGAAACGTTGCGACAGGCACAGAACAAACCGGTCATATATTTTTTTTAATGACAATCTAGTCACTTTTTATTTTTATTTTTTCTTCTTATTTTTTTCATGCAGGGATCTGTCTCCTCCTGTAATAAAAAAACAAAAAAAGACAAAAAAAATCAGAGAGGAACTAACATTTAACAGGGACAGATGAGCCCAAATTATAAACACGGAATATGAGGGAGAGAGAGGTGTTGGGGTGGGAGTCCTGCCGGAGGATGGACCGTGCATTTACTCTCGCCCGTTTATTCGGACGGGAGGATCAGAATACTTCACCTAACCCGCCAGTGCCTCCTCCGGATCACAGGCTCCCATCCCGCCCCTACTCCCTCATTTCCATCCACGTAATCAGGACCACGTAAAATTAATATTCACCTTGATACCAAATTTGATACTTACCTGATTACTAGAATTCGAACCCAAATTTATATTATATATAACAAACCTAAAATGGATACTTACCTTAAGGCAAAACTGCCTTTTATTTATTTCTCCTAACCCTAACTTGGGATAATTTGGCCCCTAACCCTAACTTGGGATAATTTGGCCCCTAACCCTAACACGGGATAATTTGGCCCCTAACCCTAACCCAGGGGACTTTGGCCCTAACCCTAACCTAGGGGACTTTGGCCCTAACCCTAACACGGGATAATTTGGCCCCTAACCCTAACACGGGATAATTTGGCCCTAACCCTAACCCAGGGGACTTTGGCCCTAACCCTAACCTAGGGGACTTTGGCCCTAACCCTAACACGGGATAATTTGGCCCCTAACCCTAACACGGGATAATTTGGCCCCTAACCCTAACACGGGATAATTTGGCCCCTAACCCTAACCTAGGGGACTTTGGCCCTAACCCTAACCTAGGGGACTTTGGCCCTAACCCTAACACGGGATAATTTGGCCCCTAACCCTAACACGGGAGAATTTGGCCCCTAACCCTAATACGGGATAATTTGGCCCCTAACCCTAGCACGGGATAATTTAATTTGACCCTAACCATAATACGGAATAATTTGGCCCCTAACCATAATACGGAATAATTTGGCCCCTAACCCTAATACGGGATATAATTTTTTAAAATAAAAATCAGATCCCTATATTTTTTTAAATAAATTTAAAAAAAAAAAAAAAAAAAAAAAAAAAAAAAAAAAAAAAAAATAACAGAAACAGTGGTCCATTGAATTTGAAAATATATTTGGATACCGTAACACATTGGAGAAGTTACGAGGACTAAAATGGGGAGGTACGAAAAATGGCCAACGGAATAGAAGCTCCAAAAAGCCAGGCCCCCGCGCAGAAAGGTACGGTCGACAGACAAACAGTCCATCAGGCAAAGCAGAGTCAGAGGGAAAAAGAAATCCACAGGACTAAGCCGGGGGACCCAAAAAGGGAAGGCAAAACCGATCCGAAGGATAGAGAAAAACCCATAAGACAGAGCAAAGCCGTGGACTGTGACATTTCATGGGGCAAACCGCTGCGCGGGGATAACAGCCAATGGGAGGGAAGCTCCGGAAGCCACGCCCCCACACGACAGGGAGACTCCATAAATAGGAGCAGAGGCAGAGGCCCCCCTGTCTTCATTCGGTCTGCTGACACAGAGCAAGAAGGAGCTGCTCAGCAAAGCAAAAAAAAAAAAAAAAAAAAAAAAAAAAAAAAAAAAAAACACTCGTAGACCGCGAGGGGACCACTTTTCTTTTATTTTATTTTATTTTTCTTTCGTGCCTACGCCTGATGAAGACCAAACAGGTCGAAACGTTGCGACAGGCACAGAACAAACCGGTCATATATTTTTTTTAATGACAATCTAGTCACTTTTTATTTTTATTTTTTCTTCTTATTTTTTTCATGCAGGGATCTGTCTCCTCCTGTAATAAAAAAACAAAAAAAGACAAAAAAAATCAGAGAGGAACTAACATTTAACAGGGACAGATGAGCCCAAATTATAAACACGGAATATGAGGGAGAGAGAGGTGTTGGGGTGGGAGTCCTGCCGGAGGATGGACCGTGCATTTACTCTCGCCCGTTTATTCGGACGGGAGGATCAGAATACTTCACCTAACCCGCCAGTGCCTCCTCCGGATCACAGGCTCCCATCCCGCCCCTACTCCCTCATTTCCATCCACGTAATCAGGACCACGTAAAATTAATATTCACCTTGATACCAAATTTGATACTTACCTGATTACTAGAATTCGAACCCAAATTTATATTATATATAACAAACCTAAAATGGATACTTACCTTAAGGCAAAACTGCCTTTTATTTATTTCTCCTAACCCTAACTTGGGATAATTTGGCCCCTAACCCTAACTTGGGATAATTTGGCCCCTAACCCTAACACGGGATAATTTGGCCCCTAACCCTAACCCAGGGGACTTTGGCCCTAACCCTAACCTAGGGGACTTTGGCCCTAACCCTAACACGGGATAATTTGGCCCCTAACCCTAACACGGGATAATTTGGCCCTAACCCTAACCCAGGGGACTTTGGCCCTAACCCTAACCTAGGGGACTTTGGCCCTAACCCTAACACGGGATAATTTGGCCCCTAACCCTAACACGGGATAATTTGGCCCCTAACCCTAACACGGGAGAATTTGGCCCCTAACCCTAATACGGGATAATTTGGCCCCTAACCCTAGCACGGGATAATTTAATTTGACCCTAACCATAATACGGAATAATTTGGCCCCTAACCATAATACGGAATAATTTGGCCCCTAACCCTAATACGGGATATAATTTTTTAAAATAAAAATCAGATCCCTATATTTTTTTAAATAAATTTAAAAAAAAAAAAAAAAAAAAAAAAAAAAAAAAAAAAAAAAAAAAAAAAAAAAAAAAATAACAGAAACAGTGGTCCATTGAATTTGAAAATATATTTGGATACCGTAACACATTGGAGAAGTTACGAGGACTAAAATGGGGAGGTACGAAAAATGGCCAACGGAATAGAAGCTCCAAAAAGCCAGGCCCCCGCGCAGAAAGGTACGGTCGACAGACAAACAGTCCATCAGGCAAAGCAGAGTCAGAGGGAAAAAGAAATCCACAGGACTAAGCCGGGGGACCCAAAAAGGGAAGGCAAAACCGATCCGAAGGATAGAGAAAAACCCATAAGACAGAGCAAAGCCGTGGACTGTGACATTTCATGGGGCAAACCGCTGCGCGGGGATAACAGCCAATGGGAGGGAAGCTCCGGAAGCCACGCCCCCACACGACAGGGAGACTCCATAAATAGGAGCAGAGGCAGAGGCCCCCCTGTCTTCATTCGGTCTGCTGACACAGAGCAAGAAGGAGCTGCTCAGCAAAGCAAAAAAAAAAAAAAAAAAAAAAAAAAAAAAAAAAAAAACACTCGTAGACCGCGAGGGGACCACTTTTCTTTTATTTTATTTTATTTTTCTTTCGTGCCTACGCCTGATGAAGACCAAACAGGTCGAAACGTTGCGACAGGCACAGAACAAACCGGTCATATATTTTTTTTAATGACAATCTAGTCACTTTTTATTTTTATTTTTTCTTCTTATTTTTTTCATGCAGGGATCTGTCTCCTCCTGTAATAAAAAAACAAAAAAAGACAAAAAAAATCAGAGAGGAACTAACATTTAACAGGGACAGATGAGCCCAAATTATAAACACGGAATATGAGGGAGAGAGAGGTGTTGGGGTGGGAGTCCTGCCGGAGGATGGACCGTGCATTTACTCTCGCCCGTTTATTCGGACGGGAGGATCAGAATACTTCACCTAACCCGCCAGTGCCTCCTCCGGATCACAGGCTCCCATCCCGCCCCTACTCCCTCATTTCCATCCACGTAATCAGGACCACGTAAAATTAATATTCACCTTGATACCAAATTTGATACTTACCTGATTACTAGAATTCGAACCCAAATTTATATTATATATAACAAACCTAAAATGGATACTTACCTTAAGGCAAAACTGCCTTTTATTTATTTCTCCTAACCCTAACTTGGGATAATTTGGCCCCTAACCCTAACTTGGGATAATTTGGCCCCTAACCCTAACACGGGATAATTTGGCCCCTAACCCTAACCCAGGGGACTTTGGCCCTAACCCTAACCTAGGGGACTTTGGCCCTAACCCTAACACGGGATAATTTGGCCCCTAACCCTAACACGGGATAATTTGGCCCTAACCCTAACCCAGGGGACTTTGGCCCTAACCCTAACCTAGGGGACTTTGGCCCTAACCCTAACACGGGATAATTTGGCCCCTAGCCCTAACACGGGATAATTTGGCCCCTAACCCTAACACGGGATAATTTGGCCCCTAACCCTAACCTAGGGGACTTTGGCCCTAACCCTAACCTAGGGGACTTTGGCCCTAACCCTAACACGGGATAATTTGGCCCCTAACCCTAACACGGGAGAATTTGGCCCCTAACCCTAATACGGGATAATTTGGCCCCTAACCCTAGCACGGGATAATTTAATTTGACCCTAACCATAATACGGAATAATTTGGCCCCTAACCATAATACGGAATAATTTGGCCCCTAACCCTAATACGGGATATAATTTTTTAAAATAAAAATCAGATCCCTATATTTTTTTAAATAAATTAAAAAAAAAAAAAAAAAAAAAAAAAAAAAAAAAAAAAAAAAAAAAAATAACAGAAACAGTGGTCCATTGAATTTGAAAATATATTTGGATACCGTAACACATTGGAGAAGTTACGAGGACTAAAATGGGGAGGTACGAAAAATGGCCAACGGAATAGAAGCTCCAAAAAGCCAGGCCCCCGCGCAGAAAGGTACGGTCGACAGACAAACAGTCCATCAGGCAAAGCAGAGTCAGAGGGAAAAAGAAATCCACAGGACTAAGCCGGGGGACCCAAAAAGGGAAGGCAAAACCGATCCGAAGGATAGAGAAAAACCCATAAGACAGAGCAAAGCCGTGGACTGTGACATTTCATGGGGCAAAACCGCTGCGCGGGGATAACAGCCAATGGGAGGGAAGCTCCGGAAGCCACGCCCCCACACGACAGGGAGACTCCATAAATAGGAGCAGAGGCAGAGGCCCCCCTGTCTTCATTCGGTCTGCTGACACAGAGCAAGAAGGAGCTGCTCAGCAAAGCAAAAAAAAAAAAAAAAAAAAAAAAAAAAAAAAAAAAAAAAAAAAAAAAAAAAAAAAAAAAAAACACTCGTAGACCGCGAGGGGACCACTTTTCTTTTATTTTATTTTATTTTTCTTTCGTGCCTACGCCTGATGAAGACCAAACAGGTCGAAACGTTGCGACAGGCACAGAACAAACCGGTCATATATTTTTTTTAATGACAATCTAGTCACTTTTTATTTTTATTTTTTCTTCTTATTTTTTTCATGCAGGGATCTGTCTCCTCCTGTAATAAAAAAACAAAAAAAGACAAAAAAAATCAGAGAGGAACTAACATTTAACAGGGACAGATGAGCCCAAATTATAAACACGGAATATGAGGGAGAGAGAGGTGTTGGGGTGGGAGTCCTGCCGGAGGATGGACCGTGCATTTACTCTCGCCCGTTTATTCGGACGGGAGGATCAGAATACTTCACCTAACCCGCCAGTGCCTCCTCCGGATCACAGGCTCCCATCCCGCCCCTACTCCCTCATTTCCATCCACGTAATCAGGACCACGTAAAATTAATATTCACCTTGATACCAAATTTGATACTTACCTGATTACTAGAATTCGAACCCAAATTTATATTATATATAACAAACCTAAAATGGATACTTACCTTAAGGCAAAACTGCCTTTTATTTATTTCTCCTAACCCTAACTTGGGATAATTTGGCCCCTAACCCTAACTTGGGATAATTTGGCCCCTAACCCTAACACGGGATAATTTGGCCCCTAACCCTAACCCAGGGGACTTTGGCCCTAACCCTAACCTAGGGGACTTTGGCCCTAACCCTAACACGGGATAATTTGGCCCCTAACCCTAACACGGGATAATTTGGCCCTAACCCTAACCCAGGGGACTTTGGCCCTAACCCTAACCTAGGGGACTTTGGCCCTAACCCTAACACGGGATAATTTGGCCCCTAACCCTAACACGGGATAATTTGGCCCCTAACCCTAACACGGGATAATTTGGCCCCTAACCCTAACCTAGGGGACTTTGGCCCTAACCCTAACCTAGGGGACTTTGGCCCTAACCCTAACACGGGATAATTTGGCCCCTAACCCTAACACGGGAGAATTTGGCCCCTAACCCTAATACGGGATAATTTGGCCCCTAACCCTAGCACGGGATAATTTAATTTGACCCTAACCATAATACGGAATAATTTGGCCCCTAACCATAATACGGAATAATTTGGCCCCTAACCCTAATACGGGATATAATTTTTTAAAATAAAAATCAGATCCCTATATTTTTTTAAATAAATTTAAAAAAAAAAAAAAAAAAAAAAAAAAAAAAAAAATAACAGAAACAGTGGTCCATTGAATTTGAAAATATATTTGGATACCGTAACACATTGGAGAAGTTACGAGGACTAAAATGGGGAGGTACGAAAAATGGCCAACGGAATAGAAGCTCCAAAAAGCCAGGCCCCCGCGCAGAAAGGTACGGTCGACAGACAAACAGTCCATCAGGCAAAGCAGAGTCAGAGGGAAAAAGAAATCCACAGGACTAAGCCGGGGGACCCAAAAAGGGAAGGCAAAACCGATCCGAAGGATAGAGAAAAACCCATAAGACAGAGCAAAGCCGTGGACTGTGACATTTCATGGGGCAAACCGCTGCGCGGGGATAACAGCCAATGGGAGGGAAGCTCCGGAAGCCACGCCCCCACACGACAGGGAGACTCCATAAATAGGAGCAGAGGCAGAGGCCCCCCTGTCTTCATTCGGTCTGCTGACACAGAGCAAGAAGGAGCTGCTCAGCAAAGCAAAAAAACACTCGTAGACCGCGAGGGGACCACTTTTCTTTTATTTTATTTTATTTTTCTTTCGTGCCTACGCCTGATGAAGACCAAACAGGTCGAAACGTTGCGACAGGCACAGAACAAACCGGTCATATATTTTTTTTAATGACAATCTAGTCACTTTTTATTTTTATTTTTTCTTCTTATTTTTTTCATGCAGGGATCTGTCTCCTCCTGTAATAAAAAAACAAAAAAAGACAAAAAAAATCAGAGAGGAACTAACATTTAACAGGGACAGATGAGCCCAAATTATAAACACGGAATATGAGGGAGAGAGAGGTGTTGGGGTGGGAGTCCTGCCGGAGGATGGACCGTGCATTTACTCTCGCCCGTTTATTCGGACGGGAGGATCAGAATACTTCACCTAACCCGCCAGTGCCTCCTCCGGATCACAGGCTCCCATCCCGCCCCTACTCCCTCATTTCCATCCACGTAATCAGGACCACGTAAAATTAATATTCACCTTGATACCAAATTTGATACTTACCTGATTACTAGAATTCGAACCCAAATTTATATTATATATAACAAACCTAAAATGGATACTTACCTTAAGGCAAAACTGCCTTTTATTTATTTCTCCTAACCCTAACTTGGGATAATTTGGCCCCTAACCCTAACTTGGGATAATTTGGCCCCTAACCCTAACACGGGATAATTTGGCCCCTAACCCTAACCCAGGGGACTTTGGCCCTAACCCTAACCTAGGGGACTTTGGCCCTAACCCTAACACGGGATAATTTGGCCCCTAACCCTAACACGGGATAATTTGGCCCTAACCCTAACCCAGGGGACTTTGGCCCTAACCCTAACCTAGGGGACTTTGGCCCTAACCCTAACACGGGATAATTTGGCCCCTAACCCTAACACGGGATAATTTGGCCCCTAACCCTAACACGGGATAATTTGGCCCCTAACCCTAACCTAGGGGACTTTGGCCCTAACCCTAACCTAGGGGACTTTGGCCCTAACCCTAACACGGGATAATTTGGCCCCTAACCCTAACACGGGAGAATTTGGCCCCTAACCCTAATACGGGATAATTTGGCCCCTAACCCTAGCACGGGATAATTTAATTTGACCCTAACCATAATACGGAATAATTTGGCCCCTAACCATAATACGGAATAATTTGGCCCCTAACCCTAATACGGGATATAATTTTTTAAAATAAAAATCAGATCCCTATATTTTTTTAAATAAATTTAAAAAAAAAAAAAAAAAAAAAAAAAAAAAAAAAAAAAAAAAAAAAAAAAAAAAATAACAGAAACAGTGGTCCATTGAATTTGAAAATATATTTGGATACCGTAACACATTGGAGAAGTTACGAGGACTAAAATGGGGAGGTACGAAAAATGGCCAACGGAATAGAAGCTCCAAAAAGCCAGGCCCCCGCGCAGAAAGGTACGGTCGACAGACAAACAGTCCATCAGGCAAAGCAGAGTCAGAGGGAAAAAGAAATCCACAGGACTAAGCCGGGGGACCCAAAAAGGGAAGGCAAAACCGATCCGAAGGATAGAGAAAAACCCATAAGACAGAGCAAAGCCGTGGACTGTGACATTTCATGGGGCAAACCGCTGCGCGGGGATAACAGCCAATGGGAGGGAAGCTCCGGAAGCCACGCCCCCACACGACAGGGAGACTCCATAAATAGGAGCAGAGGCAGAGGCCCCCCTGTCTTCATTCGGTCTGCTGACACAGAGCAAGAAGGAGCTGCTCAGCAAAGCAAAAAAAAAAAAAAAAAAAACACTCGTAGACCGCGAGGGGACCACTTTTCTTTTATTTTATTTTATTTTTCTTTCGTGCCTACGCCTGATGAAGACCAAACAGGTCGAAACGTTGCGACAGGCACAGAACAAACCGGTCATATATTTTTTTTAATGACAATCTAGTCACTTTTTATTTTTATTTTTTCTTCTTATTTTTTTCATGCAGGGATCTGTCTCCTCCTGTAATAAAAAAACAAAAAAAGACAAAAAAAAATCAGAGAGGAACTAACATTTAACAGGGACAGATGAGCCCAAATTATAAACACGGAATATGAGGGAGAGAGAGGTGTTGGGGTGGGAGTCCTGCCGGAGGATGGACCGTGCATTTACTCTCGCCCGTTTATTCGGACGGGAGGATCAGAATACTTCACCTAACCCGCCAGTGCCTCCTCCGGATCACAGGCTCCCATCCCGCCCCTACTCCCTCATTTCCATCCACGTAATCAGGACCACGTAAAATTAATATTCACCTTGATACCAAATTTGATACTTACCTGATTACTAGAATTCGAACCCAAATTTATATTATATATAACAAACCTAAAATGGATACTTACCTTAAGGCAAAACTGCCTTTTATTTATTTCTCCTAACCCTAACTTGGGATAATTTGGCCCCTAACCCTAACTTGGGATAATTTGGCCCCTAACCCTAACACGGGATAATTTGGCCCCTAACCCTAACCCAGGGGACTTTGGCCCTAACCCTAACCTAGGGGACTTTGGCCCTAACCCTAACACGGGATAATTTGGCCCCTAACCCTAACACGGGATAATTTGGCCCTAACCCTAACCCAGGGGACTTTGGCCCTAACCCTAACCTAGGGGACTTTGGCCCTAACCCTAACACGGGATAATTTGGCCCCTAACCCTAACACGGGATAATTTGGCCCCTAACCCTAACACGGGATAATTTGGCCCCTAACCCTAACCTAGGGGACTTTGGCCCTAACCCTAACCTAGGGGACTTTGGCCCTAACCCTAACACGGGATAATTTGGCCCCTAACCCTAACACGGGAGAATTTGGCCCCTAACCCTAATACGGGATAATTTGGCCCCTAACCCTAGCACGGGATAATTTAATTTGACCCTAACCATAATACGGAATAATTTGGCCCCTAACCATAATACGGAATAATTTGGCCCCTAACCCTAATACGGGATATAATTTTTTAAAATAAAAATCAGATCCCTATATTTTTTTAAATAAATTTAAAAAAAAAAAAAAAAAAAAAAAAAAAAAAAAAAAAAAAAAAATAACAGAAACAGTGGTCCATTGAATTTGAAAATATATTTGGATACCGTAACACATTGGAGAAGTTACGAGGACTAAAATGGGGAGGTACGAAAAATGGCCAACGGAATAGAAGCTCCAAAAAGCCAGGCCCCCGCGCAGAAAGGTACGGTCGACAGACAAACAGTCCATCAGGCAAAGCAGAGTCAGAGGGAAAAAGAAATCCACAGGACTAAGCCGGGGGACCCAAAAAGGGAAGGCAAAACCGATCCGAAGGATAGAGAAAAACCCATAAGACAGAGCAAAGCCGTGGACTGTGACATTTCATGGGGCAAACCGCTGCGCGGGGATAACAGCCAATGGGAGGGAAGCTCCGGAAGCCACGCCCCCACACGACAGGGAGACTCCATAAATAGGAGCAGAGGCAGAGGCCCCCCCTGTCTTCATTCGGTCTGCTGACACAGAGCAAGAAGGAGCTGCTCAGCAAAGCAAAAAAAAAAAAAAAAAAAAAAAAAAAAAAAAAAAAAAAAAAAAAAAAAAAAAAAAAAAAAAAAACACTCGTAGACCGCGAGGGGACCACTTTTCTTTTATTTTATTTTATTTTTCTTTCGTGCCTACGCCTGATGAAGACCAAACAGGTCGAAACGTTGCGACAGGCACAGAACAAACCGGTCATATATTTTTTTTAATGACAATCTAGTCACTTTTTATTTTTATTTTTTCTTCTTATTTTTTTCATGCAGGGATCTGTCTCCTCCTGTAATAAAAAAACAAAAAAAGACAAAAAAAATCAGAGAGGAACTAACATTTAACAGGGACAGATGAGCCCAAATTATAAACACGGAATATGAGGGAGAGAGAGGTGTTGGGGTGGGAGTCCTGCCGGAGGATGGACCGTGCATTTACTCTCGCCCGTTTATTCGGACGGGAGGATCAGAATACTTCACCTAACCCGCCAGTGCCTCCTCCGGATCACAGGCTCCCATCCCGCCCCTACTCCCTCATTTCCATCCACGTAATCAGGACCACGTAAAATTAATATTCACCTTGATACCAAATTTGATACTTACCTGATTACTAGAATTCGAACCCAAATTTATATTATATATAACAAACCTAAAATGGATACTTACCTTAAGGCAAAACTGCCTTTTATTTATTTCTCCTAACCCTAACTTGGGATAATTTGGCCCCTAACCCTAACTTGGGATAATTTGGCCCCTAACCCTAACACGGGATAATTTGGCCCCTAACCCTAACCCAGGGGACTTTGGCCCTAACCCTAACCTAGGGGACTTTGGCCCTAACCCTAACACGGGATAATTTGGCCCCTAACCCTAACACGGGATAATTTGGCCCTAACCCTAACCCAGGGGACTTTGGCCCTAACCCTAACCTAGGGGACTTTGGCCCTAACCCTAACACGGGATAATTTGGCCCCTAACCCTAACACGGGATAATTTGGCCCCTAACCCTAACACGGGATAATTTGGCCCCTAACCCTAACCTAGGGGACTTTGGCCCTAACCCTAACCTAGGGGACTTTGGCCCTAACCCTAACACGGGATAATTTGGCCCCTAACCCTAACACGGGAGAATTTGGCCCCTAACCCTAATACGGGATAATTTGGCCCCTAACCCTAGCACGGGATAATTTAATTTGACCCTAACCATAATACGGAATAATTTGGCCCCTAACCATAATACGGAATAATTTGGCCCCTAACCCTAATACGGGATATAATTTTTTAAAATAAAAATCAGATCCCTATATTTTTTTAAATAAATTTAAAAAAAAAAAAAAAAAAAAAAAAAAAAAAAATAACAGAAACAGTGGTCCATTGAATTTGAAAATATATTTGGATACCGTAACACATTGGAGAAGTTACGAGGACTAAAATGGGGAGGTACGAAAAATGGCCAACGGAATAGAAGCTCCAAAAAGCCAGGCCCCCGCGCAGAAAGGTACGGTCGACAGACAAACAGTCCATCAGGCAAAGCAGAGTCAGAGGGAAAAAGAAATCCACAGGACTAAGCCGGGGGACCCAAAAAGGGAAGGCAAAACCGATCCGAAGGATAGAGAAAAACCCATAAGACAGAGCAAAGCCGTGGACTGTGACATTTCATGGGGCAAACCGCTGCGCGGGGATAACAGCCAATGGGAGGGAAGCTCCGGAAGCCACGCCCCCACACGACAGGGAGACTCCATAAATAGGAGCAGAGGCAGAGGCCCCCCTGTCTTCATTCGGTCTGCTGACACAGAGCAAGAAGGAGCTGCTCAGCAAAGCAAAAAAACACTCGTAGACCGCGAGGGGACCACTTTTCTTTTATTTTATTTTATTTTTCTTTCGTGCCTACGCCTGATGAAGACCAAACAGGTCGAAACGTTGCGACAGGCACAGAACAAACCGGTCACATTTATTTTATTTTTTTTCTAATGACAATCTAGTCACTTTTTATTTTTATTTCTCCTTTTTTTTCATGCAGGGATCTGTCTCCTCCTGTAACAAAAAAACAAAAAAGACAAAAAAAATCAGAGAGGAACTAACATTGAACAGGGACAGATGAGCCCAGATTAAAAACACGGAATATGGGAGAGAGGGGTTGGGGTGGGAGTCCTGCCGGAGGATGGACCGTGCATCTCCTCTCGCCCGTTTACTCGGACGGGAGGATCAGAATACTTCACCTAACCCGCCTGTGCCTCCTCCGGATCACAGGCTCCCATCCCGCCTCTACTCCCTCATTTCCGTCCACGTAATCAGGACCACGTAAAATTAATATTTACCTTGATACCAAATTTGATACTTACCTGATTACTAGAATTCGAACCCAAATTTATTATATATAACAAACCTAAAATGGATACTTACCTTAAGGCAAAACTGCCTTTTATTTATTTCTCCGAACCCTAACTTGGGATAATTTGGCCCCTAACCCTAACTTGGGATAATTTGGCCCCTAACCCTAACACGGGATAATTTGGCCCCTAACTCTTCTCCTAACCCTAACTTGGGATAATTTGGCCCCTAACCCGAACACGGGATAATTTGGCCCCTAACCCTAACCCAGGGGACTTTGGCCCTAACCCTAACCTAGGGGACTTTGGCCCTAACCCTAACACGGGATAATTTGGCCCCTAACCCTAACACGGGATAATTTGGCCCTAACCCTAACCCAGGGGACTTTGGCCCTAACCCTAACCTAGGGGACTTTGGCCCTAACCCTAACATGGGATAATTTGGCCCCTAACCCTAACACGGGATAATTTGGCCCCTAACCCTAACACGGGATAATTTGGCCCCTAACCCTAACCTAGGGGACTTTGGCCCTAACCCTAACCTAGGGGACTTTGGCCCTAACCCTAACACGGGATAATTTGGCCCCTAACCCTAACACGGGAGAATTTGGCCCCTAACCCTAATACGGGAGAATTTGGCCCCTAACCCTAGCACGGGATAATTTAATTTGACCCTAACCATAATACGGAATAATTTGGCCCCTAACCATAATACGGAATAATTTGGCCCCTAACCCTAATACGGGATATAATTTTTTTTAAATAAAAATCAGATCCCTATATTTTTTTAAATAAATTTAAAAAAAATAACAGAAACAGTGGTCCATTGAATTTGAAAATATATTTGGATACCGTAACACATTGGAGAAGTTACGAGGACTAAAATGGGGAGGTACGAAAAATGGCCAACGGAATAGAAGCTCCAAAAAGCCAGGCCCCCGCGCAGAAAGGTACGGTCGACAGACAAACAGTCCATCAGGCAAAGCAGAGTCAGAGGGAAAAAGAAATCCACAGGACTAAGCCAGGGGACCCAAAAAGGGAAGGCAAAACCGAGCCGAAGGATAGAGAAAAACCCATAAGACAGAGCAAAGCCGTGGACTGTGACATTTCATGGGGCAAACCGCTGCGCGGGGATAACAGCCAATGGGAGGGAAGCTCCAGAAGCCACGCCCCCACACGACAGGGAGACTCCATAAATAGGAGCAGAGGCAGAGGCCCCCCTGTCTTCATTCGGTCTGCTGACACAGAGCAAGAAGGAGCTGCTCAGCAAAGCAAAAAAACACTCGTAGACCGCGAGGGGACCACTTTTCTTTTATTTTATTTTATTTTTCTTTCGTGCCTACGCCTGATGAAGACCAAACAGGTCGAAACGTTGCGACAGGCACAGAACAAACCGGTCACATTTATTTTATTTTTTTTCTAATGACAATCTAGTCACTTTTTATTTTTATTTCTCCTTTTTTTTCATGCAGGGATCTGTCTCCTCCTGTAACAAAAAAACAAAAAAGACAAAAAAAATCAGAGAGGAACTAACATTGAACAGGGACAGATGAGCCCAGATTAAAAACACGGAATATGGGAGAGAGGGGTTGGGGTGGGAGTCCTGCCGGAGGATGGACCGTGCATCTCCTCTCGCCCGTTTACTCGGACGGGAGGATCAGAATACTTCACCTAACCCGCCTGTGCCTCCTCCGGATCACAGGCTCCCATCCCGCCTCTACTCCCTCATTTCCGTCCACGTAATCAGGACCACGTAAAATTAATATTTACCTTGATACCAAATTTGATACTTACCTGATTACTAGAATTCGAACCCAAATTTATTATATATAACAAACCTAAAATGGATACTTACCTTAAGGCAAAACTGCCTTTTATTTATTTCTCCGAACCCTAACTTGGGATAATTTGGCCCCTAACCCTAACTTGGGATAATTTGGCCCCTAACCCTAACACGGGATAATTTGGCCCCTAACTCTTCTCCTAACCCTAACTTGGGATAATTTGGCCCCTAACCCGAACACGGGATAATTTGGCCCCTAACCCTAACCCAGGGGACTTTGGCCCTAACCCTAACCTAGGGGACTTTGGCCCTAACCCTAACACGGGATAATTTGGCCCCTAACCCTAACACGGGATAATTTGGCCCTAACCCTAACCCAGGGGACTTTGGCCCTAACCCTAACCTAGGGGACTTTGGCCCTAACCCTAACATGGGATAATTTGGCCCCTAACCCTAACACGGGATAATTTGGCCCCTAACCCTAACACGGGATAATTTGGCCCCTAACCCTAACCTAGGGGACTTTGGCCCTAACCCTAACCTAGGGGACTTTGGCCCTAACCCTAACACGGGATAATTTGGCCCCTAACCCTAACACGGGAGAATTTGGCCCCTAACCCTAATACGGGAGAATTTGGCCCCTAACCCTAGCACGGGATAATTTAATTTGACCCTAACCATAATACGGAATAATTTGGCCCCTAACCATAATACGGAATAATTTGGCCCCTAACCCTAATACGGGATATAATTTTTTTTAAATAAAAATCAGATCCCTATATTTTTTTAAATAAATTTAAAAAAAATAACAGAAACAGTGGTCCATTGAATTTGAAAATATATTTGGATACCGTAACACATTGGAGAAGTTACGAGGACTAAAATGGGGAGGTACGAAAAATGGCCAACGGAATAGAAGCTCCAAAAAGCCAGGCCCCCGCGCAGAAAGGTACGGTCGACAGACAAACAGTCCATCAGGCAAAGCAGAGTCAGAGGGAAAAAGAAATCCACAGGACTAAGCCAGGGGACCCAAAAAGGGAAGGCAAAACCGAGCCGAAGGATAGAGAAAAACCCATAAGACAGAGCAAAGCCGTGGACTGTGACATTTCATGGGGCAAACCGCTGCGCGGGGATAACAGCCAATGGGAGGGAAGCTCCAGAAGCCACGCCCCCACACGACAGGGAGACTCCATAAATAGGAGCAGAGGCAGAGGCCCCCCTGTCTTCATTCGGTCTGCTGACACAGAGCAAGAAGGAGCTGCTCAGCAAAGCAAAAAAACACTCGTAGACCGCGAGGGGACCACTTTTCTTTTATTTTATTTTATTTTTCTTTCGTGCCTACGCCTGATGAAGACCAAACAGGTCGAAACGTTGCGACAGGCACAGAACAAACCGGTCACATTTATTTTATTTTTTTTCTAATGACAATCTAGTCACTTTTTATTTTTATTTCTCCTTTTTTTTCATGCAGGGATCTGTCTCCTCCTGTAACAAAAAAACAAAAAAGACAAAAAAAATCAGAGAGGAACTAACATTGAACAGGGACAGATGAGCCCAGATTAAAAACACGGAATATGGGAGAGAGGGGTTGGGGTGGGAGTCCTGCCGGAGGATGGACCGTGCATCTCCTCTCGCCCGTTTACTCGGACGGGAGGATCAGAATACTTCACCTAACCCGCCTGTGCCTCCTCCGGATCACAGGCTCCCATCCCGCCTCTACTCCCTCATTTCCGTCCACGTAATCAGGACCACGTAAAATTAATATTTACCTTGATACCAAATTTGATACTTACCTGATTACTAGAATTCGAACCCAAATTTATTATATATAACAAACCTAAAATGGATACTTACCTTAAGGCAAAACTGCCTTTTATTTATTTCTCCGAACCCTAACTTGGGATAATTTGGCCCCTAACCCTAACTTGGGATAATTTGGCCCCTAACCCTAACACGGGATAATTTGGCCCCTAACTCTTCTCCTAACCCTAACTTGGGATAATTTGGCCCCTAACCCGAACACGGGATAATTTGGCCCCTAACCCTAACCCAGGGGACTTTGGCCCTAACCCTAACCTAGGGGACTTTGGCCCTAACCCTAACACGGGATAATTTGGCCCCTAACCCTAACACGGGATAATTTGGCCCTAACCCTAACCCAGGGGACTTTGGCCCTAACCCTAACCTAGGGGACTTTGGCCCTAACCCTAACATGGGATAATTTGGCCCCTAACCCTAACACGGGATAATTTGGCCCCTAACCCTAACACGGGATAATTTGGCCCCTAACCCTAACCTAGGGGACTTTGGCCCTAACCCTAACCTAGGGGACTTTGGCCCTAACCCTAACACGGGATAATTTGGCCCCTAACCCTAACACGGGAGAATTTGGCCCCTAACCCTAATACGGGAGAATTTGGCCCCTAACCCTAGCACGGGATAATTTAATTTGACCCTAACCATAATACGGAATAATTTGGCCCCTAACCATAATACGGAATAATTTGGCCCCTAACCCTAATACGGGATATAATTTTTTTTAAATAAAAATCAGATCCCTATATTTTTTTAAATAAATTTAAAAAAAATAACAGAAACAGTGGTCCATTGAATTTGAAAATATATTTGGATACCGTAACACATTGGAGAAGTTACGAGGACTAAAATGGGGAGGTACGAAAAATGGCCAACGGAATAGAAGCTCCAAAAAGCCAGGCCCCCGCGCAGAAAGGTACGGTCGACAGACAAACAGTCCATCAGGCAAAGCAGAGTCAGAGGGAAAAAGAAATCCACAGGACTAAGCCAGGGGACCCAAAAAGGGAAGGCAAAACCGAGCCGAAGGATAGAGAAAAACCCATAAGACAGAGCAAAGCCGTGGACTGTGACATTTCATGGGGCAAACCGCTGCGCGGGGATAACAGCCAATGGGAGGGAAGCTCCAGAAGCCACGCCCCCACACGACAGGGAGACTCCATAAATAGGAGCAGAGGCAGAGGCCCCCCTGTCTTCATTCGGTCTGCTGACACAGAGCAAGAAGGAGCTGCTCAGCAAAGCAAAAAAACACTCGTAGACCGCGAGGGGACCACTTTTCTTTTATTTTATTTTATTTTTCTTTCGTGCCTACGCCTGATGAAGACCAAACAGGTCGAAACGTTGCGACAGGCACAGAACAAACCGGTCACATTTATTTTATTTTTTTTCTAATGACAATCTAGTCACTTTTTATTTTTATTTCTCCTTTTTTTTCATGCAGGGATCTGTCTCCTCCTGTAACAAAAAAACAAAAAAGACAAAAAAAATCAGAGAGGAACTAACATTGAACAGGGACAGATGAGCCCAGATTAAAAACACGGAATATGGGAGAGAGGGGTTGGGGTGGGAGTCCTGCCGGAGGATGGACCGTGCATCTCCTCTCGCCCGTTTACTCGGACGGGAGGATCAGAATACTTCACCTAACCCGCCTGTGCCTCCTCCGGATCACAGGCTCCCATCCCGCCTCTACTCCCTCATTTCCGTCCACGTAATCAGGACCACGTAAAATTAATATTTACCTTGATACCAAATTTGATACTTACCTGATTACTAGAATTCGAACCCAAATTTATTATATATAACAAACCTAAAATGGATACTTACCTTAAGGCAAAACTGCCTTTTATTTATTTCTCCGAACCCTAACTTGGGATAATTTGGCCCCTAACCCTAACTTGGGATAATTTGGCCCCTAACCCTAACACGGGATAATTTGGCCCCTAACTCTTCTCCTAACCCTAACTTGGGATAATTTGGCCCCTAACCCGAACACGGGATAATTTGGCCCCTAACCCTAACCCAGGGGACTTTGGCCCTAACCCTAACCTAGGGGACTTTGGCCCTAACCCTAACACGGGATAATTTGGCCCCTAACCCTAACACGGGATAATTTGGCCCTAACCCTAACCCAGGGGACTTTGGCCCTAACCCTAACCTAGGGGACTTTGGCCCTAACCCTAACATGGGATAATTTGGCCCCTAACCCTAACACGGGATAATTTGGCCCCTAACCCTAACACGGGATAATTTGGCCCCTAACCCTAACCTAGGGGACTTTGGCCCTAACCCTAACCTAGGGGACTTTGGCCCTAACCCTAACACGGGATAATTTGGCCCCTAACCCTAACACGGGAGAATTTGGCCCCTAACCCTAATACGGGAGAATTTGGCCCCTAACCCTAGCACGGGATAATTTAATTTGACCCTAACCATAATACGGAATAATTTGGCCCCTAACCATAATACGGAATAATTTGGCCCCTAACCCTAATACGGGATATAATTTTTTTTAAATAAAAATCAGATCCCTATATTTTTTTAAATAAATTTAAAAAAAATAACAGAAACAGTGGTCCATTGAATTTGAAAATATATTTGGATACCGTAACACATTGGAGAAGTTACGAGGACTAAAATGGGGAGGTACGAAAAATGGCCAACGGAATAGAAGCTCCAAAAAGCCAGGCCCCCGCGCAGAAAGGTACGGTCGACAGACAAACAGTCCATCAGGCAAAGCAGAGTCAGAGGGAAAAAGAAATCCACAGGACTAAGCCAGGGGACCCAAAAAGGGAAGGCAAAACCGAGCCGAAGGATAGAGAAAAACCCATAAGACAGAGCAAAGCCGTGGACTGTGACATTTCATGGGGCAAACCGCTGCGCGGGGATAACAGCCAATGGGAGGGAAGCTCCAGAAGCCACGCCCCCACACGACAGGGAGACTCCATAAATAGGAGCAGAGGCAGAGGCCCCCCTGTCTTCATTCGGTCTGCTGACACAGAGCAAGAAGGAGCTGCTCAGCAAAGCAAAAAAACACTCGTAGACCGCGAGGGGACCACTTTTCTTTTATTTTATTTTATTTTTCTTTCGTGCCTACGCCTGATGAAGACCAAACAGGTCGAAACGTTGCGACAGGCACAGAACAAACCGGTCACATTTATTTTATTTTTTTTCTAATGACAATCTAGTCACTTTTTATTTTTATTTCTCCTTTTTTTTCATGCAGGGATCTGTCTCCTCCTGTAACAAAAAAACAAAAAAGACAAAAAAAATCAGAGAGGAACTAACATTGAACAGGGACAGATGAGCCCAGATTAAAAACACGGAATATGGGAGAGAGGGGTTGGGGTGGGAGTCCTGCCGGAGGATGGACCGTGCATCTCCTCTCGCCCGTTTACTCGGACGGGAGGATCAGAATACTTCACCTAACCCGCCTGTGCCTCCTCCGGATCACAGGCTCCCATCCCGCCTCTACTCCCTCATTTCCGTCCACGTAATCAGGACCACGTAAAATTAATATTTACCTTGATACCAAATTTGATACTTACCTGATTACTAGAATTCGAACCCAAATTTATTATATATAACAAACCTAAAATGGATACTTACCTTAAGGCAAAACTGCCTTTTATTTATTTCTCCGAACCCTAACTTGGGATAATTTGGCCCCTAACCCTAACTTGGGATAATTTGGCCCCTAACCCTAACACGGGATAATTTGGCCCCTAACTCTTCTCCTAACCCTAACTTGGGATAATTTGGCCCCTAACCCGAACACGGGATAATTTGGCCCCTAACCCTAACCCAGGGGACTTTGGCCCTAACCCTAACCTAGGGGACTTTGGCCCTAACCCTAACACGGGATAATTTGGCCCCTAACCCTAACACGGGATAATTTGGCCCTAACCCTAACCCAGGGGACTTTGGCCCTAACCCTAACCTAGGGGACTTTGGCCCTAACCCTAACATGGGATAATTTGGCCCCTAACCCTAACACGGGATAATTTGGCCCCTAACCCTAACACGGGATAATTTGGCCCCTAACCCTAACCTAGGGGACTTTGGCCCTAACCCTAACCTAGGGGACTTTGGCCCTAACCCTAACACGGGATAATTTGGCCCCTAACCCTAACACGGGAGAATTTGGCCCCTAACCCTAATACGGGAGAATTTGGCCCCTAACCCTAGCACGGGATAATTTAATTTGACCCTAACCATAATACGGAATAATTTGGCCCCTAACCATAATACGGAATAATTTGGCCCCTAACCCTAATACGGGATATAATTTTTTTTAAATAAAAATCAGATCCCTATATTTTTTTAAATAAATTTAAAAAAAATAACAGAAACAGTGGTCCATTGAATTTGAAAATATATTTGGATACCGTAACACATTGGAGAAGTTACGAGGACTAAAATGGGGAGGTACGAAAAATGGCCAACGGAATAGAAGCTCCAAAAAGCCAGGCCCCCGCGCAGAAAGGTACGGTCGACAGACAAACAGTCCATCAGGCAAAGCAGAGTCAGAGGGAAAAAGAAATCCACAGGACTAAGCCAGGGGACCCAAAAAGGGAAGGCAAAACCGAGCCGAAGGATAGAGAAAAACCCATAAGACAGAGCAAAGCCGTGGACTGTGACATTTCATGGGGCAAACCGCTGCGCGGGGATAACAGCCAATGGGAGGGAAGCTCCAGAAGCCACGCCCCCACACGACAGGGAGACTCCATAAATAGGAGCAGAGGCAGAGGCCCCCCTGTCTTCATTCGGTCTGCTGACACAGAGCAAGAAGGAGCTGCTCAGCAAAGCAAAAAAACACTCGTAGACCGCGAGGGGACCACTTTTCTTTTATTTTATTTTATTTTTCTTTCGTGCCTACGCCTGATGAAGACCAAACAGGTCGAAACGTTGCGACAGGCACAGAACAAACCGGTCACATTTATTTTATTTTTTTTCTAATGACAATCTAGTCACTTTTTATTTTTATTTCTCCTTTTTTTTCATGCAGGGATCTGTCTCCTCCTGTAACAAAAAAACAAAAAAGACAAAAAAAATCAGAGAGGAACTAACATTGAACAGGGACAGATGAGCCCAGATTAAAAACACGGAATATGGGAGAGAGGGGTTGGGGTGGGAGTCCTGCCGGAGGATGGACCGTGCATCTCCTCTCGCCCGTTTACTCGGACGGGAGGATCAGAATACTTCACCTAACCCGCCTGTGCCTCCTCCGGATCACAGGCTCCCATCCCGCCTCTACTCCCTCATTTCCGTCCACGTAATCAGGACCACGTAAAATTAATATTTACCTTGATACCAAATTTGATACTTACCTGATTACTAGAATTCGAACCCAAATTTATTATATATAACAAACCTAAAATGGATACTTACCTTAAGGCAAAACTGCCTTTTATTTATTTCTCCGAACCCTAACTTGGGATAATTTGGCCCCTAACCCTAACTTGGGATAATTTGGCCCCTAACCCTAACACGGGATAATTTGGCCCCTAACTCTTCTCCTAACCCTAACTTGGGATAATTTGGCCCCTAACCCGAACACGGGATAATTTGGCCCCTAACCCTAACCCAGGGGACTTTGGCCCTAACCCTAACCTAGGGGACTTTGGCCCTAACCCTAACACGGGATAATTTGGCCCCTAACCCTAACACGGGATAATTTGGCCCTAACCCTAACCCAGGGGACTTTGGCCCTAACCCTAACCTAGGGGACTTTGGCCCTAACCCTAACATGGGATAATTTGGCCCCTAACCCTAACACGGGATAATTTGGCCCCTAACCCTAACACGGGATAATTTGGCCCCTAACCCTAACCTAGGGGACTTTGGCCCTAACCCTAACCTAGGGGACTTTGGCCCTAACCCTAACACGGGATAATTTGGCCCCTAACCCTAACACGGGAGAATTTGGCCCCTAACCCTAATACGGGAGAATTTGGCCCCTAACCCTAGCACGGGATAATTTAATTTGACCCTAACCATAATACGGAATAATTTGGCCCCTAACCATAATACGGAATAATTTGGCCCCTAACCCTAATACGGGATATAATTTTTTTTAAATAAAAATCAGATCCCTATATTTTTTTAAATAAATTTAAAAAAAATAACAGAAACAGTGGTCCATTGAATTTGAAAATATATTTGGATACCGTAACACATTGGAGAAGTTACGAGGACTAAAATGGGGAGGTACGAAAAATGGCCAACGGAATAGAAGCTCCAAAAAGCCAGGCCCCCGCGCAGAAAGGTACGGTCGACAGACAAACAGTCCATCAGGCAAAGCAGAGTCAGAGGGAAAAAGAAATCCACAGGACTAAGCCAGGGGACCCAAAAAGGGAAGGCAAAACCGAGCCGAAGGATAGAGAAAAACCCATAAGACAGAGCAAAGCCGTGGACTGTGACATTTCATGGGGCAAACCGCTGCGCGGGGATAACAGCCAATGGGAGGGAAGCTCCAGAAGCCACGCCCCCACACGACAGGGAGACTCCATAAATAGGAGCAGAGGCAGAGGCCCCCCTGTCTTCATTCGGTCTGCTGACACAGAGCAAGAAGGAGCTGCTCAGCAAAGCAAAAAAACACTCGTAGACCGCGAGGGGACCACTTTTCTTTTATTTTATTTTATTTTTCTTTCGTGCCTACGCCTGATGAAGACCAAACAGGTCGAAACGTTGCGACAGGCACAGAACAAACCGGTCACATTTATTTTATTTTTTTTCTAATGACAATCTAGTCACTTTTTATTTTTATTTCTCCTTTTTTTTCATGCAGGGATCTGTCTCCTCCTGTAACAAAAAAACAAAAAAGACAAAAAAAATCAGAGAGGAACTAACATTGAACAGGGACAGATGAGCCCAGATTAAAAACACGGAATATGGGAGAGAGGGGTTGGGGTGGGAGTCCTGCCGGAGGATGGACCGTGCATCTCCTCTCGCCCGTTTACTCGGACGGGAGGATCAGAATACTTCACCTAACCCGCCTGTGCCTCCTCCGGATCACAGGCTCCCATCCCGCCTCTACTCCCTCATTTCCGTCCACGTAATCAGGACCACGTAAAATTAATATTTACCTTGATACCAAATTTGATACTTACCTGATTACTAGAATTCGAACCCAAATTTATTATATATAACAAACCTAAAATGGATACTTACCTTAAGGCAAAACTGCCTTTTATTTATTTCTCCGAACCCTAACTTGGGATAATTTGGCCCCTAACCCTAACTTGGGATAATTTGGCCCCTAACCCTAACACGGGATAATTTGGCCCCTAACTCTTCTCCTAACCCTAACTTGGGATAATTTGGCCCCTAACCCGAACACGGGATAATTTGGCCCCTAACCCTAACCCAGGGGACTTTGGCCCTAACCCTAACCTAGGGGACTTTGGCCCTAACCCTAACACGGGATAATTTGGCCCCTAACCCTAACACGGGATAATTTGGCCCTAACCCTAACCCAGGGGACTTTGGCCCTAACCCTAACCTAGGGGACTTTGGCCCTAACCCTAACATGGGATAATTTGGCCCCTAACCCTAACACGGGATAATTTGGCCCCTAACCCTAACACGGGATAATTTGGCCCCTAACCCTAACCTAGGGGACTTTGGCCCTAACCCTAACCTAGGGGACTTTGGCCCTAACCCTAACACGGGATAATTTGGCCCCTAACCCTAACACGGGAGAATTTGGCCCCTAACCCTAATACGGGAGAATTTGGCCCCTAACCCTAGCACGGGATAATTTAATTTGACCCTAACCATAATACGGAATAATTTGGCCCCTAACCATAATACGGAATAATTTGGCCCCTAACCCTAATACGGGATATAATTTTTTTTAAATAAAAATCAGATCCCTATATTTTTTTAAATAAATTTAAAAAAAATAACAGAAACAGTGGTCCATTGAATTTGAAAATATATTTGGATACCGTAACACATTGGAGAAGTTACGAGGACTAAAATGGGGAGGTACGAAAAATGGCCAACGGAATAGAAGCTCCAAAAAGCCAGGCCCCCGCGCAGAAAGGTACGGTCGACAGACAAACAGTCCATCAGGCAAAGCAGAGTCAGAGGGAAAAAGAAATCCACAGGACTAAGCCAGGGGACCCAAAAAGGGAAGGCAAAACCGAGCCGAAGGATAGAGAAAAACCCATAAGACAGAGCAAAGCCGTGGACTGTGACATTTCATGGGGCAAACCGCTGCGCGGGGATAACAGCCAATGGGAGGGAAGCTCCAGAAGCCACGCCCCCACACGACAGGGAGACTCCATAAATAGGAGCAGAGGCAGAGGCCCCCCTGTCTTCATTCGGTCTGCTGACACAGAGCAAGAAGGAGCTGCTCAGCAAAGCAAAAAAACACTCGTAGACCGCGAGGGGACCACTTTTCTTTTATTTTATTTTATTTTTCTTTCGTGCCTACGCCTGATGAAGACCAAACAGGTCGAAACGTTGCGACAGGCACAGAACAAACCGGTCACATTTATTTTATTTTTTTTCTAATGACAATCTAGTCACTTTTTATTTTTATTTCTCCTTTTTTTTCATGCAGGGATCTGTCTCCTCCTGTAACAAAAAAACAAAAAAGACAAAAAAAATCAGAGAGGAACTAACATTGAACAGGGACAGATGAGCCCAGATTAAAAACACGGAATATGGGAGAGAGGGGTTGGGGTGGGAGTCCTGCCGGAGGATGGACCGTGCATCTCCTCTCGCCCGTTTACTCGGACGGGAGGATCAGAATACTTCACCTAACCCGCCTGTGCCTCCTCCGGATCACAGGCTCCCATCCCGCCTCTACTCCCTCATTTCCGTCCACGTAATCAGGACCACGTAAAATTAATATTTACCTTGATACCAAATTTGATACTTACCTGATTACTAGAATTCGAACCCAAATTTATTATATATAACAAACCTAAAATGGATACTTACCTTAAGGCAAAACTGCCTTTTATTTATTTCTCCGAACCCTAACTTGGGATAATTTGGCCCCTAACCCTAACTTGGGATAATTTGGCCCCTAACCCTAACACGGGATAATTTGGCCCCTAACTCTTCTCCTAACCCTAACTTGGGATAATTTGGCCCCTAACCCG
Source organism: Embiotoca jacksoni (assembly GCF_022577435.1). Classification (NCBI taxonomy): domain Eukaryota; kingdom Metazoa; phylum Chordata; class Actinopteri; family Embiotocidae; genus Embiotoca; species Embiotoca jacksoni. The sequence continues at coordinate 42,535 of NW_027185297.1, read as the reverse complement.
AACACGGGATAATTTGGCCCCTAACCCTAACCCAGGGGACTTTGGCCCTAACCCTAACCTAGGGGACTTTGGCCCTAACCCTAACACGGGATAATTTGGCCCCTAACCCTAACACGGGATAATTTGGCCCTAACCCTAACCCAGGGGACTTTGGCCCTAACCCTAACCTAGGGGACTTTGGCCCTAACCCTAACATGGGATAATTTGGCCCCTAACCCTAACACGGGATAATTTGGCCCCTAACCCTAACACGGGATAATTTGGCCCCTAACCCTAACCTAGGGGACTTTGGCCCTAACCCTAACCTAGGGGACTTTGGCCCTAACCCTAACACGGGATAATTTGGCCCCTAACCCTAACACGGGAGAATTTGGCCCCTAACCCTAATACGGGAGAATTTGGCCCCTAACCCTAGCACGGGATAATTTAATTTGACCCTAACCATAATACGGAATAATTTGGCCCCTAACCATAATACGGAATAATTTGGCCCCTAACCCTAATACGGGATATAATTTTTTTTAAATAAAAATCAGATCCCTATATTTTTTTAAATAAATTTAAAAAAAATAACAGAAACAGTGGTCCATTGAATTTGAAAATATATTTGGATACCGTAACACATTGGAGAAGTTACGAGGACTAAAATGGGGAGGTACGAAAAATGGCCAACGGAATAGAAGCTCCAAAAAGCCAGGCCCCCGCGCAGAAAGGTACGGTCGACAGACAAACAGTCCATCAGGCAAAGCAGAGTCAGAGGGAAAAAGAAATCCACAGGACTAAGCCAGGGGACCCAAAAAGGGAAGGCAAAACCGAGCCGAAGGATAGAGAAAAACCCATAAGACAGAGCAAAGCCGTGGACTGTGACATTTCATGGGGCAAACCGCTGCGCGGGGATAACAGCCAATGGGAGGGAAGCTCCAGAAGCCACGCCCCCACACGACAGGGAGACTCCATAAATAGGAGCAGAGGCAGAGGCCCCCCTGTCTTCATTCGGTCTGCTGACACAGAGCAAGAAGGAGCTGCTCAGCAAAGCAAAAAAACACTCGTAGACCGCGAGGGGACCACTTTTCTTTTATTTTATTTTATTTTTCTTTCGTGCCTACGCCTGATGAAGACCAAACAGGTCGAAACGTTGCGACAGGCACAGAACAAACCGGTCACATTTATTTTATTTTTTTTCTAATGACAATCTAGTCACTTTTTATTTTTATTTCTCCTTTTTTTTCATGCAGGGATCTGTCTCCTCCTGTAACAAAAAAACAAAAAAGACAAAAAAAATCAGAGAGGAACTAACATTGAACAGGGACAGATGAGCCCAGATTAAAAACACGGAATATGGGAGAGAGGGGTTGGGGTGGGAGTCCTGCCGGAGGATGGACCGTGCATCTCCTCTCGCCCGTTTACTCGGACGGGAGGATCAGAATACTTCACCTAACCCGCCTGTGCCTCCTCCGGATCACAGGCTCCCATCCCGCCTCTACTCCCTCATTTCCGTCCACGTAATCAGGACCACGTAAAATTAATATTTACCTTGATACCAAATTTGATACTTACCTGATTACTAGAATTCGAACCCAAATTTATTATATATAACAAACCTAAAATGGATACTTACCTTAAGGCAAAACTGCCTTTTATTTATTTCTCCGAACCCTAACTTGGGATAATTTGGCCCCTAACCCTAACTTGGGATAATTTGGCCCCTAACCCTAACACGGGATAATTTGGCCCCTAACTCTTCTCCTAACCCTAACTTGGGATAATTTGGCCCCTAACCCGAACACGGGATAATTTGGCCCCTAACCCTAACCCAGGGGACTTTGGCCCTAACCCTAACCTAGGGGACTTTGGCCCTAACCCTAACACGGGATAATTTGGCCCCTAACCCTAACACGGGATAATTTGGCCCTAACCCTAACCCAGGGGACTTTGGCCCTAACCCTAACCTAGGGGACTTTGGCCCTAACCCTAACATGGGATAATTTGGCCCCTAACCCTAACACGGGATAATTTGGCCCCTAACCCTAACACGGGATAATTTGGCCCCTAACCCTAACCTAGGGGACTTTGGCCCTAACCCTAACCTAGGGGACTTTGGCCCTAACCCTAACACGGGATAATTTGGCCCCTAACCCTAACACGGGAGAATTTGGCCCCTAACCCTAATACGGGAGAATTTGGCCCCTAACCCTAGCACGGGATAATTTAATTTGACCCTAACCATAATACGGAATAATTTGGCCCCTAACCATAATACGGAATAATTTGGCCCCTAACCCTAATACGGGATATAATTTTTTTTAAATAAAAATCAGATCCCTATATTTTTTTAAATAAATTTAAAAAAAATAACAGAAACAGTGGTCCATTGAATTTGAAAATATATTTGGATACCGTAACACATTGGAGAAGTTACGAGGACTAAAATGGGGAGGTACGAAAAATGGCCAACGGAATAGAAGCTCCAAAAAGCCAGGCCCCCGCGCAGAAAGGTACGGTCGACAGACAAACAGTCCATCAGGCAAAGCAGAGTCAGAGGGAAAAAGAAATCCACAGGACTAAGCCAGGGGACCCAAAAAGGGAAGGCAAAACCGAGCCGAAGGATAGAGAAAAACCCATAAGACAGAGCAAAGCCGTGGACTGTGACATTTCATGGGGCAAACCGCTGCGCGGGGATAACAGCCAATGGGAGGGAAGCTCCAGAAGCCACGCCCCCACACGACAGGGAGACTCCATAAATAGGAGCAGAGGCAGAGGCCCCCCTGTCTTCATTCGGTCTGCTGACACAGAGCAAGAAGGAGCTGCTCAGCAAAGCAAAAAAACACTCGTAGACCGCGAGGGGACCACTTTTCTTTTATTTTATTTTATTTTTCTTTCGTGCCTACGCCTGATGAAGACCAAACAGGTCGAAACGTTGCGACAGGCACAGAACAAACCGGTCACATTTATTTTATTTTTTTTCTAATGACAATCTAGTCACTTTTTATTTTTATTTCTCCTTTTTTTTCATGCAGGGATCTGTCTCCTCCTGTAACAAAAAAACAAAAAAGACAAAAAAAATCAGAGAGGAACTAACATTGAACAGGGACAGATGAGCCCAGATTAAAAACACGGAATATGGGAGAGAGGGGTTGGGGTGGGAGTCCTGCCGGAGGATGGACCGTGCATCTCCTCTCGCCCGTTTACTCGGACGGGAGGATCAGAATACTTCACCTAACCCTAACCCTAACCCTAACCCTAACCCTAACACGGGATAATTTGGCCCCTAACCCTAACACGGGATAATTTGGCCCCTAACCCTAACACGGGATAATTTGGCCCCTAACCCTAACCTAGGGGACTTTGGCCCTAACCCTAACACGGTATAATTTGGCCCCTAACCCTAACACGGTATAATTTGGCCCCTAACCCTAATACGGGATAATTTGGCCCCTAACCCTAACGGGATAATTTAATTTGACCCTAACCATAATACGGAATAATTTGGCCCCTAACCATAATACGGAATAATTTGGCCCCTAACCCTAATACGGGATATAATAATTTTTTTAAATAAAAATCAGATCCCTATGTTTTTTCAAATAAATTTAAAAAAAATAACAGAAACAGTGGTCCATTGAATTTGAAAATATATTTGGATACCGTAACACATTGGAGAAGTTACGAGGACTAAAATGGGGAGGTACGAAAAATGGCCAACGGAATAGAAGCTCCAAAAAGCCAGGCCCCCGCGCAGAAAGGTACGGTCGACAGACAAACAGTCCATCAGGCAAAGCAGAGTCAGGAGGAAAAAGAAATCCACAGGACTAAGCCGGGGGACCCAAAAAGGGAAGGCAAAACCGATCCGAAGGATATAAAAAAACCCATAAGACAGAGCAAAGCCGTGGACTGTGACATTTCATGGGGCAAACCGCTGCGCGGGGATAACAGCCAATGGAAGGGAAGCTCCGGAAGCCACGCCCCCACACGACAGGGAGACTCCATAAATAGGAGCAGAGGCAGAGGCCCCCCTGTCTTCATTCGGTCTGCTGACACAGAGCAAGAAGGAGCTGCTCAGCAAAGCAAAAAAAACACTCGTAGACCGCGAGGGGACCACTTTTCTTTTATTTTATTTTATTTTTCTTTCGTGCCTACGCCTGATGAAGACCAAACAGGTCGAAACGTTGCGACAGGCACAGAACAAACCGGTCACATTTATTTTATTTTTTTTCTAATGACAATCTAGTCACTTTTTATTTTTATTTCTCCTTTTTTTTCATGCAGGGATCTGTCTCCTCCTGTAACAAAAAAACAAAAAAGACAAAAAAAATCAGAGAGGAACTAACATTGAACAGGGACAGATGAGCCCAGATTAAAAAAAACACGGAATATGGGAGAGAGGGGTTGGGGTGGGAGTCCTGCCGGAGGATGGACCGTGCATCTCCTCTCGCCCGTTTACTCGGACGGGAGGATCAGAATACTTCACCTAACCCGCCTGTGCCTCCTCCGGATCACAGGCTCCCATCCCGCCTCTACTCCCTCATTTCCGTCCACGTAATCAGGACCACGTAAAATTAATATTTACCTTGATACCAAATTTGATACTTACCTGATTACTAGAATTCGAACCCAAATTTATTATATATAACAAACCTAAAATGGATACTTACCTTAAGGCAAAACTGCCTTTTATTTATTTCTCCGAACCCTAACTTGGGATAATTTGGCCCCTAACCCTAACTTGGGATAATTTGGCCCCTAACCCTAACACGGGATAATTTGGCCCCTAACTCTTCTCCTAACCCTAACTTGGGATAATTTGGCCCCTAACCCTAACTTGGGATAATTTGGCCCCTAACCCTAACACGGGATAATTTGGCCCCTAACCCTAACCCAGGGGACTTTGGCCCTAACCCTAACCTAGGGGACTTTGGCCCTAACCCTAACACGGGATAATTTGGCCCCTAACCCTAACACGGGATAATTTGGCCCTAACCCTAACCCAGGGGACTTTGGCCCTAACCCTAACCTAGGGGACTTTGGCCCTAACCCTAACACGGGATAATTTGGCCCCTAACCCTAACACGGGATAATTTGGCCCCTAACCCTAACACGGGATAATTTGGCCCCTAACCCTAACCTAGGGGACTTTGGCCCTAACCCTAACCTAGGGGACTTTGGCCCTAACCCTAACACGGTATAATTTGGCCCCTAACCCTAACACGGTATAATTTGGCCCCTAACCCTAATACGGGATAATTTGGCCCCTAACCCTAACGGGATAATTTAATTTGACCCTAACCATAATACGGAATAATTTGGCCCCTAACCATAATACGGAATAATTTGGCCCCTAACCCTAATACGGGATATAATAATTTTTTTAAATAAAAATCAGATCCCTATGTTTTTTCAAATAAATTTAAAAAAAATAACAGAAACAGTGGTCCATTGAATTTGAAAATATATTTGGATACCGTAACACATTGGAGAAGTTACGAGGACTAAAATGGGGAGGTACGAAAAATGGCCAACGGAATAGAAGCTCCAAAAAGCCAGGCCCCCGCGCAGAAAGGTACGGTCGACAGACAAACAGTCCATCAGGCAAAGCAGAGTCAGGAGGAAAAAGAAATCCACAGGACTAAGCCGGGGGACCCAAAAAGGGAAGGCAAAACCGATCCGAAGGATATAAAAAAACCCATAAGACAGAGCAAAGCCGTGGACTGTGACATTTCATGGGGCAAACCGCTGCGCGGGGATAACAGCCAATGGAAGGGAAGCTCCGGAAGCCACGCCCCCACACGACAGGGAGACTCCATAAATAGGAGCAGAGGCAGAGGCCCCCCTGTCTTCATTCGGTCTGCTGACACAGAGCAAGAAGGAGCTGCTCAGCAAAGCAAAAAAAACACTCGTAGACCGCGAGGGGACCACTTTTCTTTTATTTTATTTTATTTTTCTTTCGTGCCTACGCCTGATGAAGACCAAACAGGTCGAAACGTTGCGACAGGCACAGAACAAACCGGTCACATTTATTTTATTTTTTTTCTAATGACAATCTAGTCACTTTTTATTTTTATTTCTCCTTTTTTTTCATGCAGGGATCTGTCTCCTCCTGTAACAAAAAAACAAAAAAGACAAAAAAAATCAGAGAGGAACTAACATTGAACAGGGACAGATGAGCCCAGATTAAAAAAAACACGGAATATGGGAGAGAGGGGTTGGGGTGGGAGTCCTGCCGGAGGATGGACCGTGCATCTCCTCTCGCCCGTTTACTCGGACGGGAGGATCAGAATACTTCACCTAACCCGCCTGTGCCTCCTCCGGATCACAGGCTCCCATCCCGCCTCTACTCCCTCATTTCCGTCCACGTAATCAGGACCACGTAAAATTAATATTTACCTTGATACCAAATTTGATACTTACCTGATTACTAGAATTCGAACCCAAATTTATTATATATAACAAACCTAAAATGGATACTTACCTTAAGGCAAAACTGCCTTTTATTTATTTCTCCGAACCCTAACTTGGGATAATTTGGCCCCTAACCCTAACTTGGGATAATTTGGCCCCTAACCCTAACACGGGATAATTTGGCCCCTAACTCTTCTCCTAACCCTAACTTGGGATAATTTGGCCCCTAACCCTAACTTGGGATAATTTGGCCCCTAACCCTAACACGGGATAATTTGGCCCCTAACCCTAACCCAGGGGACTTTGGCCCTAACCCTAACCTAGGGGACTTTGGCCCTAACCCTAACACGGGATAATTTGGCCCCTAACCCTAACACGGGATAATTTGGCCCTAACCCTAACCCAGGGGACTTTGGCCCTAACCCTAACCTAGGGGACTTTGGCCCTAACCCTAACACGGGATAATTTGGCCCCTAACCCTAACACGGGATAATTTGGCCCCTAACCCTAACACGGGATAATTTGGCCCCTAACCCTAACCTAGGGGACTTTGGCCCTAACCCTAACCTAGGGGACTTTGGCCCTAACCCTAACACGGTATAATTTGGCCCCTAACCCTAACACGGTATAATTTGGCCCCTAACCCTAATACGGGATAATTTGGCCCCTAACCCTAACGGGATAATTTAATTTGACCCTAACCATAATACGGAATAATTTGGCCCCTAACCATAATACGGAATAATTTGGCCCCTAACCCTAATACGGGATATAATAATTTTTTTAAATAAAAATCAGATCCCTATGTTTTTTCAAATAAATTTAAAAAAAATAACAGAAACAGTGGTCCATTGAATTTGAAAATATATTTGGATACCGTAACACATTGGAGAAGTTACGAGGACTAAAATGGGGAGGTACGAAAAATGGCCAACGGAATAGAAGCTCCAAAAAGCCAGGCCCCCGCGCAGAAAGGTACGGTCGACAGACAAACAGTCCATCAGGCAAAGCAGAGTCAGGAGGAAAAAGAAATCCACAGGACTAAGCCGGGGGACCCAAAAAGGGAAGGCAAAACCGATCCGAAGGATATAAAAAAACCCATAAGACAGAGCAAAGCCGTGGACTGTGACATTTCATGGGGCAAACCGCTGCGCGGGGATAACAGCCAATGGAAGGGAAGCTCCGGAAGCCACGCCCCCACACGACAGGGAGACTCCATAAATAGGAGCAGAGGCAGAGGCCCCCCTGTCTTCATTCGGTCTGCTGACACAGAGCAAGAAGGAGCTGCTCAGCAAAGCAAAAAAAACACTCGTAGACCGCGAGGGGACCACTTTTCTTTTATTTTATTTTATTTTTCTTTCGTGCCTACGCCTGATGAAGACCAAACAGGTCGAAACGTTGCGACAGGCACAGAACAAACCGGTCACATTTATTTTATTTTTTTTCTAATGACAATCTAGTCACTTTTTATTTTTATTTCTCCTTTTTTTTCATGCAGGGATCTGTCTCCTCCTGTAACAAAAAAACAAAAAAGACAAAAAAAATCAGAGAGGAACTAACATTGAACAGGGACAGATGAGCCCAGATTAAAAAAAACACGGAATATGGGAGAGAGGGGTTGGGGTGGGAGTCCTGCCGGAGGATGGACCGTGCATCTCCTCTCGCCCGTTTACTCGGACGGGAGGATCAGAATACTTCACCTAACCCGCCTGTGCCTCCTCCGGATCACAGGCTCCCATCCCGCCTCTACTCCCTCATTTCCGTCCACGTAATCAGGACCACGTAAAATTAATATTTACCTTGATACCAAATTTGATACTTACCTGATTACTAGAATTCGAACCCAAATTTATTATATATAACAAACCTAAAATGGATACTTACCTTAAGGCAAAACTGCCTTTTATTTATTTCTCCGAACCCTAACTTGGGATAATTTGGCCCCTAACCCTAACTTGGGATAATTTGGCCCCTAACCCTAACACGGGATAATTTGGCCCCTAACTCTTCTCCTAACCCTAACTTGGGATAATTTGGCCCCTAACCCTAACTTGGGATAATTTGGCCCCTAACCCTAACACGGGATAATTTGGCCCCTAACCCTAACCCAGGGGACTTTGGCCCTAACCCTAACCTAGGGGACTTTGGCCCTAACCCTAACACGGGATAATTTGGCCCCTAACCCTAACACGGGATAATTTGGCCCTAACCCTAACCCAGGGGACTTTGGCCCTAACCCTAACCTAGGGGACTTTGGCCCTAACCCTAACACGGGATAATTTGGCCCCTAACCCTAACACGGGATAATTTGGCCCCTAACCCTAACACGGGATAATTTGGCCCCTAACCCTAACCTAGGGGACTTTGGCCCTAACCCTAACCTAGGGGACTTTGGCCCTAACCCTAACACGGTATAATTTGGCCCCTAACCCTAACACGGTATAATTTGGCCCCTAACCCTAATACGGGATAATTTGGCCCCTAACCCTAACGGGATAATTTAATTTGACCCTAACCATAATACGGAATAATTTGGCCCCTAACCATAATACGGAATAATTTGGCCCCTAACCCTAATACGGGATATAATAATTTTTTTAAATAAAAATCAGATCCCTATGTTTTTTCAAATAAATTTAAAAAAAATAACAGAAACAGTGGTCCATTGAATTTGAAAATATATTTGGATACCGTAACACATTGGAGAAGTTACGAGGACTAAAATGGGGAGGTACGAAAAATGGCCAACGGAATAGAAGCTCCAAAAAGCCAGGCCCCCGCGCAGAAAGGTACGGTCGACAGACAAACAGTCCATCAGGCAAAGCAGAGTCAGGAGGAAAAAGAAATCCACAGGACTAAGCCGGGGGACCCAAAAAGGGAAGGCAAAACCGATCCGAAGGATATAAAAAAACCCATAAGACAGAGCAAAGCCGTGGACTGTGACATTTCATGGGGCAAACCGCTGCGCGGGGATAACAGCCAATGGAAGGGAAGCTCCGGAAGCCACGCCCCCACACGACAGGGAGACTCCATAAATAGGAGCAGAGGCAGAGGCCCCCCTGTCTTCATTCGGTCTGCTGACACAGAGCAAGAAGGAGCTGCTCAGCAAAGCAAAAAAAACACTCGTAGACCGCGAGGGGACCACTTTTCTTTTATTTTATTTTATTTTTCTTTCGTGCCTACGCCTGATGAAGACCAAACAGGTCGAAACGTTGCGACAGGCACAGAACAAACCGGTCACATTTATTTTATTTTTTTTCTAATGACAATCTAGTCACTTTTTATTTTTATTTCTCCTTTTTTTTCATGCAGGGATCTGTCTCCTCCTGTAACAAAAAAACAAAAAAGACAAAAAAAATCAGAGAGGAACTAACATTGAACAGGGACAGATGAGCCCAGATTAAAAAAAACACGGAATATGGGAGAGAGGGGTTGGGGTGGGAGTCCTGCCGGAGGATGGACCGTGCATCTCCTCTCGCCCGTTTACTCGGACGGGAGGATCAGAATACTTCACCTAACCCGCCTGTGCCTCCTCCGGATCACAGGCTCCCATCCCGCCTCTACTCCCTCATTTCCGTCCACGTAATCAGGACCACGTAAAATTAATATTTACCTTGATACCAAATTTGATACTTACCTGATTACTAGAATTCGAACCCAAATTTATTATATATAACAAACCTAAAATGGATACTTACCTTAAGGCAAAACTGCCTTTTATTTATTTCTCCGAACCCTAACTTGGGATAATTTGGCCCCTAACCCTAACTTGGGATAATTTGGCCCCTAACCCTAACACGGGATAATTTGGCCCCTAACTCTTCTCCTAACCCTAACTTGGGATAATTTGGCCCCTAACCCTAACTTGGGATAATTTGGCCCCTAACCCTAACACGGGATAATTTGGCCCCTAACCCTAACCCAGGGGACTTTGGCCCTAACCCTAACCTAGGGGACTTTGGCCCTAACCCTAACACGGGATAATTTGGCCCCTAACCCTAACACGGGATAATTTGGCCCTAACCCTAACCCAGGGGACTTTGGCCCTAACCCTAACCTAGGGGACTTTGGCCCTAACCCTAACACGGGATAATTTGGCCCCTAACCCTAACACGGGATAATTTGGCCCCTAACCCTAACACGGGATAATTTGGCCCCTAACCCTAACCTAGGGGACTTTGGCCCTAACCCTAACCTAGGGGACTTTGGCCCTAACCCTAACACGGTATAATTTGGCCCCTAACCCTAACACGGTATAATTTGGCCCCTAACCCTAATACGGGATAATTTGGCCCCTAACCCTAACGGGATAATTTAATTTGACCCTAACCATAATACGGAATAATTTGGCCCCTAACCATAATACGGAATAATTTGGCCCCTAACCCTAATACGGGATATAATAATTTTTTTAAATAAAAATCAGATCCCTATGTTTTTTCAAATAAATTTAAAAAAAATAACAGAAACAGTGGTCCATTGAATTTGAAAATATATTTGGATACCGTAACACATTGGAGAAGTTACGAGGACTAAAATGGGGAGGTACGAAAAATGGCCAACGGAATAGAAGCTCCAAAAAGCCAGGCCCCCGCGCAGAAAGGTACGGTCGACAGACAAACAGTCCATCAGGCAAAGCAGAGTCAGGAGGAAAAAGAAATCCACAGGACTAAGCCGGGGGACCCAAAAAGGGAAGGCAAAACCGATCCGAAGGATATAAAAAAACCCATAAGACAGAGCAAAGCCGTGGACTGTGACATTTCATGGGGCAAACCGCTGCGCGGGGATAACAGCCAATGGAAGGGAAGCTCCGGAAGCCACGCCCCCACACGACAGGGAGACTCCATAAATAGGAGCAGAGGCAGAGGCCCCCCTGTCTTCATTCGGTCTGCTGACACAGAGCAAGAAGGAGCTGCTCAGCAAAGCAAAAAAAAACACTCGTAGACCGCGAGGGGACCACTTTTCTTTTATTTTATTTTATTTTTCTTTCGTGCCTACGCCTGATGAAGACCAAACAGGTCGAAACGTTGCGACAGGCACAGAACAAACCGGTCACATTTATTTTATTTTTTTTTTCTAATGACAATCTAGTCACTTTTTATTTTTATTTCTCCTTTTTTTTCATGCAGGGATCTGTCTCCTCCTGTAACAAAAAAACAAAAAAGACAAAAAAAATCAGAGAGGAACTAACATTGAACAGGGACAGATGAGCCCAGATTAAAAAAAACACGGAATATGGGAGAGAGGGGTTGGGGTGGGAGTCCTGCCGGAGGATGGACCGTGCATCTCCTCTCGCCCGTTTACTCGGACGGGAGGATCAGAATACTTCACCTAACCCGCCTGTGCCTCCTCCGGATCACAGGCTCCCATCCCGCCTCTACTCCCTCATTTCCGTCCACGTAATCAGGACCACGTAAAATTAATATTTACCTTGATACCAAATTTGATACTTACCTGATTACTAGAATTCGAACCCAAATTTATTATATATAACAAACCTAAAATGGATACTTACCTTAAGGCAAAACTGCCTTTTATTTATTTCTCCGAACCCTAACTTGGGATAATTTGGCCCCTAACCCTAACTTGGGATAATTTGGCCCCTAACCCTAACACGGGATAATTTGGCCCCTAACTCTTCTCCTAACCCTAACTTGGGATAATTTGGCCCCTAACCCTAACTTGGGATAATTTGGCCCCTAACCCTAACACGGGATAATTTGGCCCCTAACCCTAACCCAGGGGACTTTGGCCCTAACCCTAACCTAGGGGACTTTGGCCCTAACCCTAACACGGGATAATTTGGCCCCTAACCCTAACACGGGATAATTTGGCCCTAACCCTAACCCAGGGGACTTTGGCCCTAACCCTAACCTAGGGGACTTTGGCCCTAACCCTAACACGGGATAATTTGGCCCCTAACCCTAACACGGGATAATTTGGCCCCTAACCCTAACACGGGATAATTTGGCCCCTAACCCTAACCTAGGGGACTTTGGCCCTAACCCTAACCTAGGGGACTTTGGCCCTAACCCTAACACGGTATAATTTGGCCCCTAACCCTAACACGGTATAATTTGGCCCCTAACCCTAATACGGGATAATTTGGCCCCTAACCCTAACGGGATAATTTAATTTGACCCTAACCATAATACGGAATAATTTGGCCCCTAACCATAATACGGAATAATTTGGCCCCTAACCCTAATACGGGATATAATAATTTTTTTAAATAAAAATCAGATCCCTATGTTTTTTCAAATAAATTTAAAAAAAATAACAGAAACAGTGGTCCATTGAATTTGAAAATATATTTGGATACCGTAACACATTGGAGAAGTTACGAGGACTAAAATGGGGAGGTACGAAAAATGGCCAACGGAATAGAAGCTCCAAAAAGCCAGGCCCCCGCGCAGAAAGGTACGGTCGACAGACAAACAGTCCATCAGGCAAAGCAGAGTCAGGAGGAAAAAGAAATCCACAGGACTAAGCCGGGGGACCCAAAAAGGGAAGGCAAAACCGATCCGAAGGATATAAAAAAACCCATAAGACAGAGCAAAGCCGTGGACTGTGACATTTCATGGGGCAAACCGCTGCGCGGGGATAACAGCCAATGGAAGGGAAGCTCCGGAAGCCACGCCCCCACACGACAGGGAGACTCCATAAATAGGAGCAGAGGCAGAGGCCCCCCTGTCTTCATTCGGTCTGCTGACACAGAGCAAGAAGGAGCTGCTCAGCAAAGCAAAAAAAACACTCGTAGACCGCGAGGGGACCACTTTTCTTTTATTTTATTTTATTTTTCTTTCGTGCCTACGCCTGATGAAGACCAAACAGGTCGAAACGTTGCGACAGGCACAGAACAAACCGGTCACATTTATTTTATTTTTTTTCTAATGACAATCTAGTCACTTTTTATTTTTATTTCTCCTTTTTTTTCATGCAGGGATCTGTCTCCTCCTGTAACAAAAAAACAAAAAAGACAAAAAAAATCAGAGAGGAACTAACATTGAACAGGGACAGATGAGCCCAGATTAAAAAAAACACGGAATATGGGAGAGAGGGGTTGGGGTGGGAGTCCTGCCGGAGGATGGACCGTGCATCTCCTCTCGCCCGTTTACTCGGACGGGAGGATCAGAATACTTCACCTAACCCGCCTGTGCCTCCTCCGGATCACAGGCTCCCATCCCGCCTCTACTCCCTCATTTCCGTCCACGTAATCAGGACCACGTAAAATTAATATTTACCTTGATACCAAATTTGATACTTACCTGATTACTAGAATTCGAACCCAAATTTATTATATATAACAAACCTAAAATGGATACTTACCTTAAGGCAAAACTGCCTTTTATTTATTTCTCCGAACCCTAACTTGGGATAATTTGGCCCCTAACCCTAACTTGGGATAATTTGGCCCCTAACCCTAACACGGGATAATTTGGCCCCTAACTCTTCTCCTAACCCTAACTTGGGATAATTTGGCCCCTAACCCTAACTTGGGATAATTTGGCCCCTAACCCTAACACGGGATAATTTGGCCCCTAACCCTAACCCAGGGGACTTTGGCCCTAACCCTAACCTAGGGGACTTTGGCCCTAACCCTAACACGGGATAATTTGGCCCCTAACCCTAACACGGGATAATTTGGCCCTAACCCTAACCCAGGGGACTTTGGCCCTAACCCTAACCTAGGGGACTTTGGCCCTAACCCTAACACGGGATAATTTGGCCCCTAACCCTAACACGGGATAATTTGGCCCCTAACCCTAACACGGGATAATTTGGCCCCTAACCCTAACCTAGGGGACTTTGGCCCTAACCCTAACCTAGGGGACTTTGGCCCTAACCCTAACACGGTATAATTTGGCCCCTAACCCTAACACGGTATAATTTGGCCCCTAACCCTAATACGGGATAATTTGGCCCCTAACCCTAACGGGATAATTTAATTTGACCCTAACCATAATACGGAATAATTTGGCCCCTAACCATAATACGGAATAATTTGGCCCCTAACCCTAATACGGGATATAATAATTTTTTTAAATAAAAATCAGATCCCTATGTTTTTTCAAATAAATTTAAAAAAAATAACAGAAACAGTGGTCCATTGAATTTGAAAATATATTTGGATACCGTAACACATTGGAGAAGTTACGAGGACTAAAATGGGGAGGTACGAAAAATGGCCAACGGAATAGAAGCTCCAAAAAGCCAGGCCCCCGCGCAGAAAGGTACGGTCGACAGACAAACAGTCCATCAGGCAAAGCAGAGTCAGGAGGAAAAAGAAATCCACAGGACTAAGCCGGGGGACCCAAAAAGGGAAGGCAAAACCGATCCGAAGGATATAAAAAAACCCATAAGACAGAGCAAAGCCGTGGACTGTGACATTTCATGGGGCAAACCGCTGCGCGGGGATAACAGCCAATGGAAGGGAAGCTCCGGAAGCCACGCCCCCACACGACAGGGAGACTCCATAAATAGGAGCAGAGGCAGAGGCCCCCCTGTCTTCATTCGGTCTGCTGACACAGAGCAAGAAGGAGCTGCTCAGCAAAGCAAAAAAAACACTCGTAGACCGCGAGGGGACCACTTTTCTTTTATTTTATTTTATTTTTCTTTCGTGCCTACGCCTGATGAAGACCAAACAGGTCGAAACGTTGCGACAGGCACAGAACAAACCGGTCACATTTATTTTATTTTTTTTCTAATGACAATCTAGTCACTTTTTATTTTTATTTCTCCTTTTTTTTCATGCAGGGATCTGTCTCCTCCTGTAACAAAAAAACAAAAAAGACAAAAAAAATCAGAGAGGAACTAACATTGAACAGGGACAGATGAGCCCAGATTAAAAAAAACACGGAATATGGGAGAGAGGGGTTGGGGTGGGAGTCCTGCCGGAGGATGGACCGTGCATCTCCTCTCGCCCGTTTACTCGGACGGGAGGATCAGAATACTTCACCTAACCCGCCTGTGCCTCCTCCGGATCACAGGCTCCCATCCCGCCTCTACTCCCTCATTTCCGTCCACGTAATCAGGACCACGTAAAATTAATATTTACCTTGATACCAAATTTGATACTTACCTGATTACTAGAATTCGAACCCAAATTTATTATATATAACAAACCTAAAATGGATACTTACCTTAAGGCAAAACTGCCTTTTATTTATTTCTCCGAACCCTAACTTGGGATAATTTGGCCCCTAACCCTAACTTGGGATAATTTGGCCCCTAACCCTAACACGGGATAATTTGGCCCCTAACTCTTCTCCTAACCCTAACTTGGGATAATTTGGCCCCTAACCCTAACTTGGGATAATTTGGCCCCTAACCCTAACACGGGATAATTTGGCCCCTAACCCTAACCCAGGGGACTTTGGCCCTAACCCTAACCTAGGGGACTTTGGCCCTAACCCTAACACGGGATAATTTGGCCCCTAACCCTAACACGGGATAATTTGGCCCTAACCCTAACCCAGGGGACTTTGGCCCTAACCCTAACCTAGGGGACTTTGGCCCTAACCCTAACACGGGATAATTTGGCCCCTAACCCTAACACGGGATAATTTGGCCCCTAACCCTAACACGGGATAATTTGGCCCCTAACCCTAACCTAGGGGACTTTGGCCCTAACCCTAACCTAGGGGACTTTGGCCCTAACCCTAACACGGTATAATTTGGCCCCTAACCCTAACACGGTATAATTTGGCCCCTAACCCTAATACGGGATAATTTGGCCCCTAACCCTAACGGGATAATTTAATTTGACCCTAACCATAATACGGAATAATTTGGCCCCTAACCATAATACGGAATAATTTGGCCCCTAACCCTAATACGGGATATAATAATTTTTTTAAATAAAAATCAGATCCCTATGTTTTTTCAAATAAATTTAAAAAAAATAACAGAAACAGTGGTCCATTGAATTTGAAAATATATTTGGATACCGTAACACATTGGAGAAGTTACGAGGACTAAAATGGGGAGGTACGAAAAATGGCCAACGGAATAGAAGCTCCAAAAAGCCAGGCCCCCGCGCAGAAAGGTACGGTCGACAGACAAACAGTCCATCAGGCAAAGCAGAGTCAGGAGGAAAAAGAAATCCACAGGACTAAGCCGGGGGACCCAAAAAGGGAAGGCAAAACCGATCCGAAGGATATAAAAAAACCCATAAGACAGAGCAAAGCCGTGGACTGTGACATTTCATGGGGCAAACCGCTGCGCGGGGATAACAGCCAATGGAAGGGAAGCTCCGGAAGCCACGCCCCCACACGACAGGGAGACTCCATAAATAGGAGCAGAGGCAGAGGCCCCCCTGTCTTCATTCGGTCTGCTGACACAGAGCAAGAAGGAGCTGCTCAGCAAAGCAAAAAAAACACTCGTAGACCGCGAGGGGACCACTTTTCTTTTATTTTATTTTATTTTTCTTTCGTGCCTACGCCTGATGAAGACCAAACAGGTCGAAACGTTGCGACAGGCACAGAACAAACCGGTCACATTTATTTTATTTTTTTTCTAATGACAATCTAGTCACTTTTTATTTTTATTTCTCCTTTTTTTTCATGCAGGGATCTGTCTCCTCCTGTAACAAAAAAACAAAAAAGACAAAAAAAATCAGAGAGGAACTAACATTGAACAGGGACAGATGAGCCCAGATTAAAAAAAACACGGAATATGGGAGAGAGGGGTTGGGGTGGGAGTCCTGCCGGAGGATGGACCGTGCATCTCCTCTCGCCCGTTTACTCGGACGGGAGGATCAGAATACTTCACCTAACCCGCCTGTGCCTCCTCCGGATCACAGGCTCCCATCCCGCCTCTACTCCCTCATTTCCGTCCACGTAATCAGGACCACGTAAAATTAATATTTACCTTGATACCAAATTTGATACTTACCTGATTACTAGAATTCGAACCCAAATTTATTATATATAACAAACCTAAAATGGATACTTACCTTAAGGCAAAACTGCCTTTTATTTATTTCTCCGAACCCTAACTTGGGATAATTTGGCCCCTAACCCTAACTTGGGATAATTTGGCCCCTAACCCTAACACGGGATAATTTGGCCCCTAACTCTTCTCCTAACCCTAACTTGGGATAATTTGGCCCCTAACCCTAACTTGGGATAATTTGGCCCCTAACCCTAACACGGGATAATTTGGCCCCTAACCCTAACCCAGGGGACTTTGGCCCTAACCCTAACCTAGGGGACTTTGGCCCTAACCCTAACACGGGATAATTTGGCCCCTAACCCTAACACGGGATAATTTGGCCCTAACCCTAACCCAGGGGACTTTGGCCCTAACCCTAACCTAGGGGACTTTGGCCCTAACCCTAACACGGGATAATTTGGCCCCTAACCCTAACACGGGATAATTTGGCCCCTAACCCTAACACGGGATAATTTGGCCCCTAACCCTAACCTAGGGGACTTTGGCCCTAACCCTAACCTAGGGGACTTTGGCCCTAACCCTAACACGGTATAATTTGGCCCCTAACCCTAACACGGGAGAATTTGGCCCCTAACCCTAATACGGGATAATTTGGCCCCTAACCCTAACGGGATAATTTAATTTGACCCTAACCATAATACGGAATAATTTGGCCCCTAACCATAATACGGAATAATTTGGCCCCTAACCCTAATACGGGATATAATAATTTTTTTAAATAAAAATCAGATCCCTATGTTTTTTCAAATAAATTTAAAAAAAATAACAGAAACAGTGGTCCATTGAATTTGAAAATATATTTGGATACCGTAACACATTGGAGAAGTTACGAGGACTAAAATGGGGAGGTACGAAAAATGGCCAACGGAATAGAAGCTCCAAAAAGCCAGGCCCCCGCGCAGAAAGGTACGGTCGACAGACAAACAGTCCATCAGGCAAAGCAGAGTCAGGAGGAAAAAGAAATCCACAGGACTAAGCCGGGGGACCCAAAAAGGGAAGGCAAAACCGATCCGAAGGATATAAAAAAACCCATAAGACAGAGCAAAGCCGTGGACTGTGACATTTCATGGGGCAAACCGCTGCGCGGGGATAACAGCCAATGGAAGGGAAGCTCCGGAAGCCACGCCCCCACACGACAGGGAGACTCCATAAATAGGAGCAGAGGCAGAGGCCCCCCTGTCTTCATTCGGTCTGCTGACACAGAGCAAGAAGGAGCTGCTCAGCAAAGCAAAAAAAACACTCGTAGACCGCGAGGGGACCACTTTTCTTTTATTTTATTTTATTTTTCTTTCGTGCCTACGCCTGATGAAGACCAAACAGGTCGAAACGTTGCGACAGGCACAGAACAAACCGGTCACATTTATTTTATTTTTTTTCTAATGACAATCTAGTCACTTTTTATTTTTATTTCTCCTTTTTTTTCATGCAGGGATCTGTCTCCTCCTGTAACAAAAAAACAAAAAAGACAAAAAAAATCAGAGAGGAACTAACATTGAACAGGGACAGATGAGCCCAGATTAAAAAAAACACGGAATATGGGAGAGAGGGGTTGGGGTGGGAGTCCTGCCGGAGGATGGACCGTGCATCTCCTCTCGCCCGTTTACTCGGACGGGAGGATCAGAATACTTCACCTAACCCTAACCCTAACCCTAACCCTCTAACCCTAACCCTCTAACCCTAACCCTAACCCTAACCCCTAACCCCTAACCCTAACCCTAACCCTAACCCTAGCACGGGATAATTTAATTTGACCCTAACCATAATACGGAATAATTTGGCCCCTAACCATAATACGGAATAATTTGGCCCCTAACCCTAATACGGGATATAATTTTTTAAAATAAAAATCAGATCCCTATATTTTTTTAAATAAATTTAAAAAAAATAACAGAAACAGTGGTCCATTGAATTTGAAAATATATTTGGATACCGTAACACATTGGAGAAGTTACGAGGACTAAAATGGGGAGGTACGAAAAATGGCCAACGGAATAGAAGCTCCAAAAAGCCAGGCCCCCGCGCAGAAAGGTACGGTCGACAGACAAACAGTCCATCAGGCAAAGCAGAGTCAGAGGGAAAAAGAAATCCACAGGACTAAGCCGGGGGACCCAAAAAGGGAAGGCAAAACCGATCCGAAGGATAGAGAAAAACCCATAAGACAGAGCAAAGCCGTGGACTGTGACATTTCATGGGGCAAACCGCTGCGCGGGGATAACAGCCAATGGGAGGGAAGCTCCGGAAGCCACGCCCCCACACGACAGGGAGACTCCATAAATAGGAGCAGAGGCAGAGGCCCCCCTGTCTTCATTCGGTCTGCTGACACAGAGCAAGAAGGAGCTGCTCAGCAAAGCAAAAAAAACACTCGTAGACCGCGAGGGGACCACTTTTCTTTTATTTTATTTTATTTTTCTTTCGTGCCTACGCCTGATGAAGACCAAACAGGTCGAAACGTTGCGACAGGCACAGAACAAACCGGTCATATATTTTTTTTAATGACAATCTAGTCACTTTTTATTTTTATTTTTTCTTCTTATTTTTTTCATGCAGGGATCTGTCTCCTCCTGTAATAAAAAAACAAAAAAAGACAAAAAAAATCAGAGAGGAACTAACATTTAACAGGGACAGATGAGCCCAAATTATAAACACGGAATATGAGGGAGAGAGAGGTGTTGGGGTGGGAGTCCTGCCGGAGGATGGACCGTGCATTTACTCTCGCCCGTTTATTCGGACGGGAGGATCAGAATACTTCACCTAACCCGCCAGTGCCTCCTCCGGATCACAGGCTCCCATCCCGCCCCTACTCCCTCATTTCCATCCACGTAATCAGGACCACGTAAAATTAATATTCACCTTGATACCAAATTTGATACTTACCTGATTACTAGAATTCGAACCCAAATTTATATTATATATAACAAACCTAAAATGGATACTTACCTTAAGGCAAAACTGCCTTTTATTTATTTCTCCTAACCCTAACTTGGGATAATTTGGCCCCTAACCCTAACTTGGGATAATTTGGCCCCTAACCCTAACACGGGATAATTTGGCCCCTAACCCTTCTCCTAACCCTAACTTGGGATAATTTGGCCCCTAACCCTAACTTGGGATAATTTGGCCCCTAACCCTAACACGGGATAATTTGGCCCCTAACCCTAACCCAGGGGACTTTGGCCCTAACCCTAACCTAGGGGACTTTGGCCCTAACCCTAACACGGGATAATTTGGCCCCTAACCCTAACACGGGATAATTTGGCCCTAACCCTAACCCAGGGGACTTTGGCCCTAACCCTAACCTAGGGGACTTTGGCCCTAACCCTAACACGGGATAATTTGGCCCCTAACCCTAACACGGGATAATTTGGCCCCTAACCCTAACACGGGATAATTTGGCCCCTAACCCTAACCTAGGGGACTTTGGCCCTAACCCTAACCTAGGGGACTTTGGCCCTAACCCTAACACGGGATAATTTGGCCCCTAACCCTAACACGGGAGAATTTGGCCCCTAACCCTAATACGGGATAATTTGGCCCCTAACCCTAGCACGGGATAATTTAATTTGACCCTAACCATAATACGGAATAATTTGGCCCCTAACCATAATACGGAATAATTTGGCCCCTAACCCTAATACGGGATATAATTTTTTAAAATAAAAATCAGATCCCTATATTTTTTTAAATAAATTTAAAAAAAATAACAGAAACAGTGGTCCATTGAATTTGAAAATATATTTGGATACCGTAACACATTGGAGAAGTTACGAGGACTAAAATGGGGAGGTACGAAAAATGGCCAACGGAATAGAAGCTCCAAAAAGCCAGGCCCCCGCGCAGAAAGGTACGGTCGACAGACAAACAGTCCATCAGGCAAAGCAGAGTCAGAGGGAAAAAGAAATCCACAGGACTAAGCCGGGGGACCCAAAAAGGGAAGGCAAAACCGATCCGAAGGATAGAGAAAAACCCATAAGACAGAGCAAAGCCGTGGACTGTGACATTTCATGGGGCAAACCGCTGCGCGGGGATAACAGCCAATGGGAGGGAAGCTCCGGAAGCCACGCCCCCACACGACAGGGAGACTCCATAAATAGGAGCAGAGGCAGAGGCCCCCCTGTCTTCATTCGGTCTGCTGACACAGAGCAAGAAGGAGCTGCTCAGCAAAGCAAAAAAAACACTCGTAGACCGCGAGGGGACCACTTTTCTTTTATTTTATTTTATTTTTCTTTCGTGCCTACGCCTGATGAAGACCAAACAGGTCGAAACGTTGCGACAGGCACAGAACAAACCGGTCATATATTTTTTTTAATGACAATCTAGTCACTTTTTATTTTTATTTTTTCTTCTTATTTTTTTCATGCAGGGATCTGTCTCCTCCTGTAATAAAAAAACAAAAAAAGACAAAAAAAATCAGAGAGGAACTAACATTTAACAGGGACAGATGAGCCCAAATTATAAACACGGAATATGAGGGAGAGAGAGGTGTTGGGGTGGGAGTCCTGCCGGAGGATGGACCGTGCATTTACTCTCGCCCGTTTATTCGGACGGGAGGATCAGAATACTTCACCTAACCCGCCAGTGCCTCCTCCGGATCACAGGCTCCCATCCCGCCCCTACTCCCTCATTTCCATCCACGTAATCAGGACCACGTAAAATTAATATTCACCTTGATACCAAATTTGATACTTACCTGATTACTAGAATTCGAACCCAAATTTATATTATATATAACAAACCTAAAATGGATACTTACCTTAAGGCAAAACTGCCTTTTATTTATTTCTCCTAACCCTAACTTGGGATAATTTGGCCCCTAACCCTAACTTGGGATAATTTGGCCCCTAACCCTAACACGGGATAATTTGGCCCCTAACCCTTCTCCTAACCCTAACTTGGGATAATTTGGCCCCTAACCCTAACTTGGGATAATTTGGCCCCTAACCCTAACACGGGATAATTTGGCCCCTAACCCTAACCCAGGGGACTTTGGCCCTAACCCTAACCTAGGGGACTTTGGCCCTAACCCTAACACGGGATAATTTGGCCCCTAACCCTAACACGGGATAATTTGGCCCTAACCCTAACCCAGGGGACTTTGGCCCTAACCCTAACCTAGGGGACTTTGGCCCTAACCCTAACACGGGATAATTTGGCCCCTAACCCTAACACGGGATAATTTGGCCCCTAACCCTAACACGGGATAATTTGGCCCCTAACCCTAACCTAGGGGACTTTGGCCCTAACCCTAACCTAGGGGACTTTGGCCCTAACCCTAACACGGGATAATTTGGCCCCTAACCCTAACACGGGAGAATTTGGCCCCTAACCCTAATACGGGATAATTTGGCCCCTAACCCTAGCACGGGATAATTTAATTTGACCCTAACCATAATACGGAATAATTTGGCCCCTAACCATAATACGGAATAATTTGGCCCCTAACCCTAATACGGGATATAATTTTTTAAAATAAAAATCAGATCCCTATATTTTTTTAAATAAATTTAAAAAAAAAATAACAGAAACAGTGGTCCATTGAATTTGAAAATATATTTGGATACCGTAACACATTGGAGAAGTTACGAGGACTAAAATGGGGAGGTACGAAAAATGGCCAACGGAATAGAAGCTCCAAAAAGCCAGGCCCCCGCGCAGAAAGGTACGGTCGACAGACAAACAGTCCATCAGGCAAAGCAGAGTCAGAGGGAAAAAGAAATCCACAGGACTAAGCCGGGGGACCCAAAAAGGGAAGGCAAAACCGATCCGAAGGATAGAGAAAAACCCATAAGACAGAGCAAAGCCGTGGACTGTGACATTTCATGGGGCAAACCGCTGCGCGGGGATAACAGCCAATGGGAGGGAAGCTCCGGAAGCCACGCCCCCACACGACAGGGAGACTCCATAAATAGGAGCAGAGGCAGAGGCCCCCCTGTCTTCATTCGGTCTGCTGACACAGAGCAAGAAGGAGCTGCTCAGCAAAGCAAAAAAAACACTCGTAGACCGCGAGGGGACCACTTTTCTTTTATTTTATTTTATTTTTCTTTCGTGCCTACGCCTGATGAAGACCAAACAGGTCGAAACGTTGCGACAGGCACAGAACAAACCGGTCATATATTTTTTTTAATGACAATCTAGTCACTTTTTATTTTTATTTTTTCTTCTTATTTTTTTCATGCAGGGATCTGTCTCCTCCTGTAATAAAAAAACAAAAAAAGACAAAAAAAATCAGAGAGGAACTAACATTTAACAGGGACAGATGAGCCCAAATTATAAACACGGAATATGAGGGAGAGAGAGGTGTTGGGGTGGGAGTCCTGCCGGAGGATGGACCGTGCATTTACTCTCGCCCGTTTATTCGGACGGGAGGATCAGAATACTTCACCTAACCCGCCAGTGCCTCCTCCGGATCACAGGCTCCCATCCCGCCCCTACTCCCTCATTTCCATCCACGTAATCAGGACCACGTAAAATTAATATTCACCTTGATACCAAATTTGATACTTACCTGATTACTAGAATTCGAACCCAAATTTATATTATATATAACAAACCTAAAATGGATACTTACCTTAAGGCAAAACTGCCTTTTATTTATTTCTCCTAACCCTAACTTGGGATAATTTGGCCCCTAACCCTAACTTGGGATAATTTGGCCCCTAACCCTAACACGGGATAATTTGGCCCCTAACCCTTCTCCTAACCCTAACTTGGGATAATTTGGCCCCTAACCCTAACTTGGGATAATTTGGCCCCTAACCCTAACACGGGATAATTTGGCCCCTAACCCTAACCCAGGGGACTTTGGCCCTAACCCTAACCTAGGGGACTTTGGCCCTAACCCTAACACGGGATAATTTGGCCCCTAACCCTAACACGGGATAATTTGGCCCTAACCCTAACCCAGGGGACTTTGGCCCTAACCCTAACCTAGGGGACTTTGGCCCTAACCCTAACACGGGATAATTTGGCCCCTAACCCTAACACGGGATAATTTGGCCCCTAACCCTAACACGGGATAATTTGGCCCCTAACCCTAACCTAGGGGACTTTGGCCCTAACCCTAACCTAGGGGACTTTGGCCCTAACCCTAACACGGGATAATTTGGCCCCTAACCCTAACACGGGAGAATTTGGCCCCTAACCCTAATACGGGATAATTTGGCCCCTAACCCTAGCACGGGATAATTTAATTTGACCCTAACCATAATACGGAATAATTTGGCCCCTAACCATAATACGGAATAATTTGGCCCCTAACCCTAATACGGGATATAATTTTTTAAAATAAAAATCAGATCCCTATATTTTTTTAAATAAATTTAAAAAAAATAACAGAAACAGTGGTCCATTGAATTTGAAAATATATTTGGATACCGTAACACATTGGAGAAGTTACGAGGACTAAAATGGGGAGGTACGAAAAATGGCCAACGGAATAGAAGCTCCAAAAAGCCAGGCCCCCGCGCAGAAAGGTACGGTCGACAGACAAACAGTCCATCAGGCAAAGCAGAGTCAGAGGGAAAAAGAAATCCACAGGACTAAGCCGGGGGACCCAAAAAGGGAAGGCAAAACCGATCCGAAGGATAGAGAAAAACCCATAAGACAGAGCAAAGCCGTGGACTGTGACATTTCATGGGGCAAACCGCTGCGCGGGGATAACAGCCAATGGGAGGGAAGCTCCGGAAGCCACGCCCCCACACGACAGGGAGACTCCATAAATAGGAGCAGAGGCAGAGGCCCCCCTGTCTTCATTCGGTCTGCTGACACAGAGCAAGAAGGAGCTGCTCAGCAAAGCAAAAAAAACACTCGTAGACCGCGAGGGGACCACTTTTCTTTTATTTTATTTTATTTTTCTTTCGTGCCTACGCCTGATGAAGACCAAACAGGTCGAAACGTTGCGACAGGCACAGAACAAACCGGTCATATATTTTTTTTAATGACAATCTAGTCACTTTTTATTTTTATTTTTTCTTCTTATTTTTTTCATGCAGGGATCTGTCTCCTCCTGTAATAAAAAAACAAAAAAAGACAAAAAAAATCAGAGAGGAACTAACATTTAACAGGGACAGATGAGCCCAAATTATAAACACGGAATATGAGGGAGAGAGAGGTGTTGGGGTGGGAGTCCTGCCGGAGGATGGACCGTGCATTTACTCTCGCCCGTTTATTCGGACGGGAGGATCAGAATACTTCACCTAACCCGCCAGTGCCTCCTCCGGATCACAGGCTCCCATCCCGCCCCTACTCCCTCATTTCCATCCACGTAATCAGGACCACGTAAAATTAATATTCACCTTGATACCAAATTTGATACTTACCTGATTACTAGAATTCGAACCCAAATTTATATTATATATAACAAACCTAAAATGGATACTTACCTTAAGGCAAAACTGCCTTTTATTTATTTCTCCTAACCCTAACTTGGGATAATTTGGCCCCTAACCCTAACTTGGGATAATTTGGCCCCTAACCCTAACACGGGATAATTTGGCCCCTAACCCTTCTCCTAACCCTAACTTGGGATAATTTGGCCCCTAACCCTAACTTGGGATAATTTGGCCCCTAACCCTAACACGGGATAATTTGGCCCCTAACCCTAACCCAGGGGACTTTGGCCCTAACCCTAACCTAGGGGACTTTGGCCCTAACCCTAACACGGGATAATTTGGCCCCTAACCCTAACACGGGATAATTTGGCCCTAACCCTAACCCAGGGGACTTTGGCCCTAACCCTAACCTAGGGGACTTTGGCCCTAACCCTAACACGGGATAATTTGGCCCCTAACCCTAACACGGGATAATTTGGCCCCTAACCCTAACACGGGATAATTTGGCCCCTAACCCTAACCTAGGGGACTTTGGCCCTAACCCTAACCTAGGGGACTTTGGCCCTAACCCTAACACGGGATAATTTGGCCCCTAACCCTAACACGGGAGAATTTGGCCCCTAACCCTAATACGGGATAATTTGGCCCCTAACCCTAGCACGGGATAATTTAATTTGACCCTAACCATAATACGGAATAATTTGGCCCCTAACCATAATACGGAATAATTTGGCCCCTAACCCTAATACGGGATATAATTTTTTAAAATAAAAATCAGATCCCTATATTTTTTTAAATAAATTTAAAAAAAATAACAGAAACAGTGGTCCATTGAATTTGAAAATATATTTGGATACCGTAACACATTGGAGAAGTTACGAGGACTAAAATGGGGAGGTACGAAAAATGGCCAACGGAATAGAAGCTCCAAAAAGCCAGGCCCCCGCGCAGAAAGGTACGGTCGACAGACAAACAGTCCATCAGGCAAAGCAGAGTCAGAGGGAAAAAGAAATCCACAGGACTAAGCCGGGGGACCCAAAAAGGGAAGGCAAAACCGATCCGAAGGATAGAGAAAAACCCATAAGACAGAGCAAAGCCGTGGACTGTGACATTTCATGGGGCAAACCGCTGCGCGGGGATAACAGCCAATGGGAGGGAAGCTCCGGAAGCCACGCCCCCACACGACAGGGAGACTCCATAAATAGGAGCAGAGGCAGAGGCCCCCCTGTCTTCATTCGGTCTGCTGACACAGAGCAAGAAGGAGCTGCTCAGCAAAGCAAAAAAAACACTCGTAGACCGCGAGGGGACCACTTTTCTTTTATTTTATTTTATTTTTCTTTCGTGCCTACGCCTGATGAAGACCAAACAGGTCGAAACGTTGCGACAGGCACAGAACAAACCGGTCATATATTTTTTTTAATGACAATCTAGTCACTTTTTATTTTTATTTTTTCTTCTTATTTTTTTCATGCAGGGATCTGTCTCCTCCTGTAATAAAAAAACAAAAAAAGACAAAAAAAATCAGAGAGGAACTAACATTTAACAGGGACAGATGAGCCCAAATTATAAACACGGAATATGAGGGAGAGAGAGGTGTTGGGGTGGGAGTCCTGCCGGAGGATGGACCGTGCATTTACTCTCGCCCGTTTATTCGGACGGGAGGATCAGAATACTTCACCTAACCCGCCAGTGCCTCCTCCGGATCACAGGCTCCCATCCCGCCCCTACTCCCTCATTTCCATCCACGTAATCAGGACCACGTAAAATTAATATTCACCTTGATACCAAATTTGATACTTACCTGATTACTAGAATTCGAACCCAAATTTATATTATATATAACAAACCTAAAATGGATACTTACCTTAAGGCAAAACTGCCTTTTATTTATTTCTCCTAACCCTAACTTGGGATAATTTGGCCCCTAACCCTAACTTGGGATAATTTGGCCCCTAACCCTAACACGGGATAATTTGGCCCCTAACCCTTCTCCTAACCCTAACTTGGGATAATTTGGCCCCTAACCCTAACTTGGGATAATTTGGCCCCTAACCCTAACACGGGATAATTTGGCCCCTAACCCTAACCCAGGGGACTTTGGCCCTAACCCTAACCTAGGGGACTTTGGCCCTAACCCTAACACGGGATAATTTGGCCTCTAACCCTAACACGGGATAATTTGGCCCTAACCCTAACCCAGGGGACTTTGGCCCTAACCCTAACCTAGGGGACTTTGGCCCTAACCCTAACACGGGATAATTTGGCCCCTAACCCTAACACGGGATAATTTGGCCCCTAACCCTAACACGGGATAATTTGGCCCCTAACCCTAACCTAGGGGACTTTGGCCCTAACCCTAACCTAGGGGACTTTGGCCCTAACCCTAACACGGGATAATTTGGCCCCTAACCCTAACACGGGAGAATTTGGCCCCTAACCCTAATACGGGATAATTTGGCCCCTAACCCTAGCACGGGATAATTTAATTTGACCCTAACCATAATACGGAATAATTTGGCCCCTAACCATAATACGGAATAATTTGGCCCCTAACCCTAATACGGGATATAATTTTTTAAAATAAAAATCAGATCCCTATATTTTTTTAAATAAATTTAAAAAAAATAACAGAAACAGTGGTCCATTGAATTTGAAAATATATTTGGATACCGTAACACATTGGAGAAGTTACGAGGACTAAAATGGGGAGGTACGAAAAATGGCCAACGGAATAGAAGCTCCAAAAAGCCAGGCCCCCGCGCAGAAAGGTACGGTCGACAGACAAACAGTCCATCAGGCAAAGCAGAGTCAGAGGGAAAAAGAAATCCACAGGACTAAGCCGGGGGACCCAAAAAGGGAAGGCAAAACCGATCCGAAGGATAGAGAAAAACCCATAAGACAGAGCAAAGCCGTGGACTGTGACATTTCATGGGGCAAACCGCTGCGCGGGGATAACAGCCAATGGGAGGGAAGCTCCGGAAGCCACGCCCCCACACGACAGGGAGACTCCATAAATAGGAGCAGAGGCAGAGGCCCCCCTGTCTTCATTCGGTCTGCTGACACAGAGCAAGAAGGAGCTGCTCAGCAAAGCAAAAAAAACACTCGTAGACCGCGAGGGGACCACTTTTCTTTTATTTTATTTTATTTTTCTTTCGTGCCTACGCCTGATGAAGACCAAACAGGTCGAAACGTTGCGACAGGCACAGAACAAACCGGTCATATATTTTTTTTAATGACAATCTAGTCACTTTTTATTTTTATTTTTTCTTCTTATTTTTTTCATGCAGGGATCTGTCTCCTCCTGTAATAAAAAAACAAAAAAAGACAAAAAAAATCAGAGAGGAACTAACATTTAACAGGGACAGATGAGCCCAAATTATAAACACGGAATATGAGGGAGAGAGAGGTGTTGGGGTGGGAGTCCTGCCGGAGGATGGACCGTGCATTTACTCTCGCCCGTTTATTCGGACGGGAGGATCAGAATACTTCACCTAACCCGCCAGTGCCTCCTCCGGATCACAGGCTCCCATCCCGCCCCTACTCCCTCATTTCCATCCACGTAATCAGGACCACGTAAAATTAATATTCACCTTGATACCAAATTTGATACTTACCTGATTACTAGAATTCGAACCCAAATTTATATTATATATAACAAACCTAAAATGGATACTTACCTTAAGGCAAAACTGCCTTTTATTTATTTCTCCTAACCCTAACTTGGGATAATTTGGCCCCTAACCCTAACTTGGGATAATTTGGCCCCTAACCCTAACACGGGATAATTTGGCCCCTAACCCTTCTCCTAACCCTAACTTGGGATAATTTGGCCCCTAACCCTAACTTGGGATAATTTGGCCCCTAACCCTAACACGGGATAATTTGGCCCCTAACCCTAACCCAGGGGACTTTGGCCCTAACCCTAACCTAGGGGACTTTGGCCCTAACCCTAACACGGGATAATTTGGCCCCTAACCCTAACACGGGATAATTTGGCCCTAACCCTAACCCAGGGGACTTTGGCCCTAACCCTAACCTAGGGGACTTTGGCCCTAACCCTAACACGGGATAATTTGGCCCCTAACCCTAACACGGGATAATTTGGCCCCTAACCCTAACACGGGATAATTTGGCCCCTAACCCTAACCTAGGGGACTTTGGCCCTAACCCTAACCTAGGGGACTTTGGCCCTAACCCTAACACGGGATAATTTGGCCCCTAACCCTAACACGGGAGAATTTGGCCCCTAACCCTAATACGGGATAATTTGGCCCCTAACCCTAGCACGGGATAATTTAATTTGACCCTAACCATAATACGGAATAATTTGGCCCCTAACCATAATACGGAATAATTTGGCCCCTAACCCTAATACGGGATATAATTTTTTAAAATAAAAATCAGATCCCTATATTTTTTTAAATAAATTTAAAAAAAATAACAGAAACAGTGGTCCATTGAATTTGAAAATATATTTGGATACCGTAACACATTGGAGAAGTTACGAGGACTAAAATGGGGAGGTACGAAAAATGGCCAACGGAATAGAAGCTCCAAAAAGCCAGGCCCCCGCGCAGAAAGGTACGGTCGACAGACAAACAGTCCATCAGGCAAAGCAGAGTCAGAGGGAAAAAGAAATCCACAGGACTAAGCCGGGGGACCCAAAAAGGGAAGGCAAAACCGATCCGAAGGATAGAGAAAAACCCATAAGACAGAGCAAAGCCGTGGACTGTGACATTTCATGGGGCAAACCGCTGCGCGGGGATAACAGCCAATGGGAGGGAAGCTCCGGAAGCCACGCCCCCACACGACAGGGAGACTCCATAAATAGGAGCAGAGGCAGAGGCCCCCCTGTCTTCATTCGGTCTGCTGACACAGAGCAAGAAGGAGCTGCTCAGCAAAGCAAAAAAAACACTCGTAGACCGCGAGGGGACCACTTTTCTTTTATTTTATTTTATTTTTCTTTCGTGCCTACGCCTGATGAAGACCAAACAGGTCGAAACGTTGCGACAGGCACAGAACAAACCGGTCATATATTTTTTTTAATGACAATCTAGTCACTTTTTATTTTTATTTTTTCTTCTTATTTTTTTCATGCAGGGATCTGTCTCCTCCTGTAATAAAAAAACAAAAAAAGACAAAAAAAATCAGAGAGGAACTAACATTTAACAGGGACAGATGAGCCCAAATTATAAACACGGAATATGAGGGAGAGAGAGGTGTTGGGGTGGGAGTCCTGCCGGAGGATGGACCGTGCATTTACTCTCGCCCGTTTATTCGGACGGGAGGATCAGAATACTTCACCTAACCCGCCAGTGCCTCCTCCGGATCACAGGCTCCCATCCCGCCCCTACTCCCTCATTTCCATCCACGTAATCAGGACCACGTAAAATTAATATTCACCTTGATACCAAATTTGATACTTACCTGATTACTAGAATTCGAACCCAAATTTATATTATATATAACAAACCTAAAATGGATACTTACCTTAAGGCAAAACTGCCTTTTATTTATTTCTCCTAACCCTAACTTGGGATAATTTGGCCCCTAACCCTAACTTGGGATAATTTGGCCCCTAACCCTAACACGGGATAATTTGGCCCCTAACCCTTCTCCTAACCCTAACTTGGGATAATTTGGCCCCTAACCCTAACTTGGGATAATTTGGCCCCTAACCCTAACACGGGATAATTTGGCCCCTAACCCTAACCCAGGGGACTTTGGCCCTAACCCTAACCTAGGGGACTTTGGCCCTAACCCTAACACGGGATAATTTGGCCCCTAACCCTAACACGGGATAATTTGGCCCTAACCCTAACCCAGGGGACTTTGGCCCTAACCCTAACCTAGGGGACTTTGGCCCTAACCCTAACACGGGATAATTTGGCCCCTAACCCTAACACGGGATAATTTGGCCCCTAACCCTAACACGGGATAATTTGGCCCCTAACCCTAACCTAGGGGACTTTGGCCCTAACCCTAACCTAGGGGACTTTGGCCCTAACCCTAACACGGGATAATTTGGCCCCTAACCCTAACACGGGAGAATTTGGCCCCTAACCCTAATACGGGATAATTTGGCCCCTAACCCTAGCACGGGATAATTTAATTTGACCCTAACCATAATACGGAATAATTTGGCCCCTAACCATAATACGGAATAATTTGGCCCCTAACCCTAATACGGGATATAATTTTTTAAAATAAAAATCAGATCCCTATATTTTTTTAAATAAATTTAAAAAAAATAACAGAAACAGTGGTCCATTGAATTTGAAAATATATTTGGATACCGTAACACATTGGAGAAGTTACGAGGACTAAAATGGGGAGGTACGAAAAATGGCCAACGGAATAGAAGCTCCAAAAAGCCAGGCCCCCGCGCAGAAAGGTACGGTCGACAGACAAACAGTCCATCAGGCAAAGCAGAGTCAGAGGGAAAAAGAAATCCACAGGACTAAGCCGGGGGACCCAAAAAGGGAAGGCAAAACCGATCCGAAGGATAGAGAAAAACCCATAAGACAGAGCAAAGCCGTGGACTGTGACATTTCATGGGGCAAACCGCTGCGCGGGGATAACAGCCAATGGGAGGGAAGCTCCGGAAGCCACGCCCCCACACGACAGGGAGACTCCATAAATAGGAGCAGAGGCAGAGGCCCCCCTGTCTTCATTCGGTCTGCTGACACAGAGCAAGAAGGAGCTGCTCAGCAAAGCAAAAAAAACACTCGTAGACCGCGAGGGGACCACTTTTCTTTTATTTTATTTTATTTTTCTTTCGTGCCTACGCCTGATGAAGACCAAACAGGTCGAAACGTTGCGACAGGCACAGAACAAACCGGTCATATATTTTTTTTAATGACAATCTAGTCACTTTTTATTTTTATTTTTTCTTCTTATTTTTTTCATGCAGGGATCTGTCTCCTCCTGTAATAAAAAAACAAAAAAAGACAAAAAAAATCAGAGAGGAACTAACATTTAACAGGGACAGATGAGCCCAAATTATAAACACGGAATATGAGGGAGAGAGAGGTGTTGGGGTGGGAGTCCTGCCGGAGGATGGACCGTGCATTTACTCTCGCCCGTTTATTCGGACGGGAGGATCAGAATACTTCACCTAACCCGCCAGTGCCTCCTCCGGATCACAGGCTCCCATCCCGCCCCTACTCCCTCATTTCCATCCACGTAATCAGGACCACGTAAAATTAATATTCACCTTGATACCAAATTTGATACTTACCTGATTACTAGAATTCGAACCCAAATTTATATTATATATAACAAACCTAAAATGGATACTTACCTTAAGGCAAAACTGCCTTTTATTTATTTCTCCTAACCCTAACTTGGGATAATTTGGCCCCTAACCCTAACTTGGGATAATTTGGCCCCTAACCCTAACACGGGATAATTTGGCCCCTAACCCTTCTCCTAACCCTAACTTGGGATAATTTGGCCCCTAACCCTAACTTGGGATAATTTGGCCCCTAACCCTAACACGGGATAATTTGGCCCCTAACCCTAACCCAGGGGACTTTGGCCCTAACCCTAACCTAGGGGACTTTGGCCCTAACCCTAACACGGGATAATTTGGCCCCTAACCCTAACACGGGATAATTTGGCCCTAACCCTAACCCAGGGGACTTTGGCCCTAACCCTAACCTAGGGGACTTTGGCCCTAACCCTAACACGGGATAATTTGGCCCCTAACCCTAACACGGGATAATTTGGCCCCTAACCCTAACACGGGATAATTTGGCCCCTAACCCTAACCTAGGGGACTTTGGCCCTAACCCTAACCTAGGGGACTTTGGCCCTAACCCTAACACGGGATAATTTGGCCCCTAACCCTAACACGGGAGAATTTGGCCCCTAACCCTAATACGGGATAATTTGGCCCCTAACCCTAGCACGGGATAATTTAATTTGACCCTAACCATAATACGGAATAATTTGGCCCCTAACCATAATACGGAATAATTTGGCCCCTAACCCTAATACGGGATATAATTTTTTAAAATAAAAATCAGATCCCTATATTTTTTTAAATAAATTTAAAAAAAATAACAGAAACAGTGGTCCATTGAATTTGAAAATATATTTGGATACCGTAACACATTGGAGAAGTTACGAGGACTAAAATGGGGAGGTACGAAAAATGGCCAACGGAATAGAAGCTCCAAAAAGCCAGGCCCCCGCGCAGAAAGGTACGGTCGACAGACAAACAGTCCATCAGGCAAAGCAGAGTCAGAGGGAAAAAGAAATCCACAGGACTAAGCCGGGGGACCCAAAAAGGGAAGGCAAAACCGATCCGAAGGATAGAGAAAAACCCATAAGACAGAGCAAAGCCGTGGACTGTGACATTTCATGGGGCAAACCGCTGCGCGGGGATAACAGCCAATGGGAGGGAAGCTCCGGAAGCCACGCCCCCACACGACAGGGAGACTCCATAAATAGGAGCAGAGGCAGAGGCCCCCCTGTCTTCATTCGGTCTGCTGACACAGAGCAAGAAGGAGCTGCTCAGCAAAGCAAAAAAAACACTCGTAGACCGCGAGGGGACCACTTTTCTTTTATTTTATTTTATTTTTCTTTCGTGCCTACGCCTGATGAAGACCAAACAGGTCGAAACGTTGCGACAGGCACAGAACAAACCGGTCATATATTTTTTTTAATGACAATCTAGTCACTTTTTATTTTTATTTTTTCTTCTTATTTTTTTCATGCAGGGATCTGTCTCCTCCTGTAATAAAAAAACAAAAAAAGACAAAAAAAATCAGAGAGGAACTAACATTTAACAGGGACAGATGAGCCCAAATTATAAACACGGAATATGAGGGAGAGAGAGGTGTTGGGGTGGGAGTCCTGCCGGAGGATGGACCGTGCATTTACTCTCGCCCGTTTATTCGGACGGGAGGATCAGAATACTTCACCTAACCCGCCAGTGCCTCCTCCGGATCACAGGCTCCCATCCCGCCCCTACTCCCTCATTTCCATCCACGTAATCAGGACCACGTAAAATTAATATTCACCTTGATACCAAATTTGATACTTACCTGATTACTAGAATTCGAACCCAAATTTATATTATATATAACAAACCTAAAATGGATACTTACCTTAAGGCAAAACTGCCTTTTATTTATTTCTCCTAACCCTAACTTGGGATAATTTGGCCCCTAACCCTAACTTGGGATAATTTGGCCCCTAACCCTAACACGGGATAATTTGGCCCCTAACCCTTCTCCTAACCCTAACTTGGGATAATTTGGCCCCTAACCCTAACTTGGGATAATTTGGCCCCTAACCCTAACACGGGATAATTTGGCCCCTAACCCTAACCCAGGGGACTTTGGCCCTAACCCTAACCTAGGGGACTTTGGCCCTAACCCTAACACGGGATAATTTGGCCCCTAACCCTAACACGGGATAATTTGGCCCTAACCCTAACCCAGGGGACTTTGGCCCTAACCCTAACCTAGGGGACTTTGGCCCTAACCCTAACACGGGATAATTTGGCCCCTAACCCTAACACGGGATAATTTGGCCCCTAACCCTAACACGGGATAATTTGGCCCCTAACCCTAACCTAGGGGACTTTGGCCCTAACCCTAACCTAGGGGACTTTGGCCCTAACCCTAACACGGGATAATTTGGCCCCTAACCCTAACACGGGAGAATTTGGCCCCTAACCCTAATACGGGATAATTTGGCCCCTAACCCTAGCACGGGATAATTTAATTTGACCCTAACCATAATACGGAATAATTTGGCCCCTAACCATAATACGGAATAATTTGGCCCCTAACCCTAATACGGGATATAATTTTTTAAAATAAAAATCAGATCCCTATATTTTTTTAAATAAATTTAAAAAAAATAACAGAAACAGTGGTCCATTGAATTTGAAAATATATTTGGATACCGTAACACATTGGAGAAGTTACGAGGACTAAAATGGGGAGGTACGAAAAATGGCCAACGGAATAGAAGCTCCAAAAAGCCAGGCCCCCGCGCAGAAAGGTACGGTCGACAGACAAACAGTCCATCAGGCAAAGCAGAGTCAGAGGGAAAAAGAAATCCACAGGACTAAGCCGGGGGACCCAAAAAGGGAAGGCAAAACCGATCCGAAGGATAGAGAAAAACCCATAAGACAGAGCAAAGCCGTGGACTGTGACATTTCATGGGGCAAACCGCTGCGCGGGGATAACAGCCAATGGGAGGGAAGCTCCGGAAGCCACGCCCCCACACGACAGGGAGACTCCATAAATAGGAGCAGAGGCAGAGGCCCCCCTGTCTTCATTCGGTCTGCTGACACAGAGCAAGAAGGAGCTGCTCAGCAAAGCAAAAAAAACACTCGTAGACCGCGAGGGGGACCACTTTTCTTTTATTTTATTTTATTTTTCTTTCGTGCCTACGCCTGATGAAGACCAAACAGGTCGAAACGTTGCGACAGGCACAGAACAAACCGGTCATATATTTTTTTTAATGACAATCTAGTCACTTTTTATTTTTATTTTTTCTTCTTATTTTTTTCATGCAGGGATCTGTCTCCTCCTGTAATAAAAAAACAAAAAAAGACAAAAAAAATCAGAGAGGAACTAACATTTAACAGGGACAGATGAGCCCAAATTATAAACACGGAATATGAGGGAGAGAGAGGTGTTGGGGGTGGGAGTCCTGCCGGAGGATGGACCGTGCATTTACTCTCGCCCGTTTATTCGGACGGGAGGATCAGAATACTTCACCTAACCCGCCAGTGCCTCCTCCGGATCACAGGCTCCCATCCCGCCCCTACTCCCTCATTTCCATCCACGTAATCAGGACCACGTAAAATTAATATTCACCTTGATACCAAATTTGATACTTACCTGATTACTAGAATTCGAACCCAAATTTATATTATATATAACAAACCTAAAATGGATACTTAC
This sequence comes from Embiotoca jacksoni, assembly GCF_022577435.1. Lineage (NCBI taxonomy): Eukaryota > Metazoa > Chordata > Actinopteri > Embiotocidae > Embiotoca > Embiotoca jacksoni. Next base: position 5,925 of record NW_027185297.1, on the reverse strand, counting down.
CTTAAGGCAAAACTGCCTTTTATTTATTTCTCCTAACCCTAACTTGGGATAATTTGGCCCCTAACCCTAACTTGGGATAATTTGGCCCCTAACCCTAACACGGGATAATTTGGCCCCTAACCCTTCTCCTAACCCTAACTTGGGATAATTTGGCCCCTAACCCTAACTTGGGATAATTTGGCCCCTAACCCTAACACGGGATAATTTGGCCCCTAACCCTAACCCAGGGGACTTTGGCCCTAACCCTAACCTAGGGGACTTTGGCCCTAACCCTAACACGGGATAATTTGGCCCCTAACCCTAACACGGGATAATTTGGCCCTAACCCTAACCCAGGGGACTTTGGCCCTAACCCTAACCTAGGGGACTTTGGCCCTAACCCTAACACGGGATAATTTGGCCCCTAACCCTAACACGGGATAATTTGGCCCCTAACCCTAACACGGGATAATTTGGCCCCTAACCCTAACCTAGGGGACTTTGGCCCTAACCCTAACCTAGGGGACTTTGGCCCTAACCCTAACACGGGATAATTTGGCCCCTAACCCTAACACGGGAGAATTTGGCCCCTAACCCTAATACGGGATAATTTGGCCCCTAACCCTAGCACGGGATAATTTAATTTGACCCTAACCATAATACGGAATAATTTGGCCCCTAACCATAATACGGAATAATTTGGCCCCTAACCCTAATACGGGATATAATTTTTTAAAATAAAAATCAGATCCCTATATTTTTTTAAATAAATTTAAAAAAAATAACAGAAACAGTGGTCCATTGAATTTGAAAATATATTTGGATACCGTAACACATTGGAGAAGTTACGAGGACTAAAATGGGGAGGTACGAAAAATGGCCAACGGAATAGAAGCTCCAAAAAGCCAGGCCCCCGCGCAGAAAGGTACGGTCGACAGACAAACAGTCCATCAGGCAAAGCAGAGTCAGAGGGAAAAAGAAATCCACAGGACTAAGCCGGGGGACCCAAAAAGGGAAGGCAAAACCGATCCGAAGGATAGAGAAAAACCCATAAGACAGAGCAAAGCCGTGGACTGTGACATTTCATGGGGCAAACCGCTGCGCGGGGATAACAGCCAATGGGAGGGAAGCTCCGGAAGCCACGCCCCCACACGACAGGGAGACTCCATAAATAGGAGCAGAGGCAGAGGCCCCCCTGTCTTCATTCGGTCTGCTGACACAGAGCAAGAAGGAGCTGCTCAGCAAAGCAAAAAAAACACTCGTAGACCGCGAGGGGACCACTTTTCTTTTATTTTATTTTATTTTTCTTTCGTGCCTACGCCTGATGAAGACCAAACAGGTCGAAACGTTGCGACAGGCACAGAACAAACCGGTCATATATTTTTTTTAATGACAATCTAGTCACTTTTTATTTTTATTTTTTCTTCTTATTTTTTTCATGCAGGGATCTGTCTCCTCCTGTAATAAAAAAACAAAAAAAGACAAAAAAAATCAGAGAGGAACTAACATTTAACAGGGACAGATGAGCCCAAATTATAAACACGGAATATGAGGGAGAGAGAGGTGTTGGGGTGGGAGTCCTGCCGGAGGATGGACCGTGCATTTACTCTCGCCCGTTTATTCGGACGGGAGGATCAGAATACTTCACCTAACCCGCCAGTGCCTCCTCCGGATCACAGGCTCCCATCCCGCCCCTACTCCCTCATTTCCATCCACGTAATCAGGACCACGTAAAATTAATATTCACCTTGATACCAAATTTGATACTTACCTGATTACTAGAATTCGAACCCAAATTTATATTATATATAACAAACCTAAAATGGATACTTACCTTAAGGCAAAACTGCCTTTTATTTATTTCTCCTAACCCTAACTTGGGATAATTTGGCCCCTAACCCTAACTTGGGATAATTTGGCCCCTAACCCTAACACGGGATAATTTGGCCCCTAACCCTTCTCCTAACCCTAACTTGGGATAATTTGGCCCCTAACCCTAACTTGGGATAATTTGGCCCCTAACCCTAACACGGGATAATTTGGCCCCTAACCCTAACCCAGGGGACTTTGGCCCTAACCCTAACCTAGGGGACTTTGGCCCTAACCCTAACACGGGATAATTTGGCCCCTAACCCTAACACGGGATAATTTGGCCCTAACCCTAACCCAGGGGACTTTGGCCCTAACCCTAACCTAGGGGACTTTGGCCCTAACCCTAACACGGGATAATTTGGCCCCTAACCCTAACACGGGATAATTTGGCCCCTAACCCTAACACGGGATAATTTGGCCCCTAACCCTAACCTAGGGGGACTTTGGCCCTAACCCTAACCTAGGGGACTTTGGCCCTAACCCTAACACGGGATAATTTGGCCCCTAACCCTAACACGGGAGAATTTGGCCCCTAACCCTAATACGGGATAATTTGGCCCCTAACCCTAGCACGGGATAATTTAATTTGACCCTAACCATAATACGGAATAATTTGGCCCCTAACCATAATACGGAATAATTTGGCCCCTAACCCTAATACGGGATATAATTTTTTAAAATAAAAATCAGATCCCTATATTTTTTTAAATAAATTTAAAAAAAATAACAGAAACAGTGGTCCATTGAATTTGAAAATATATTTGGATACCGTAACACATTGGAGAAGTTACGAGGACTAAAATGGGGAGGTACGAAAAATGGCCAACGGAATAGAAGCTCCAAAAAGCCAGGCCCCCGCGCAGAAAGGTACGGTCGACAGACAAACAGTCCATCAGGCAAAGCAGAGTCAGAGGGAAAAAGAAATCCACAGGACTAAGCCGGGGGACCCAAAAAGGGAAGGCAAAACCGATCCGAAGGATAGAGAAAAACCCATAAGACAGAGCAAAGCCGTGGACTGTGACATTTCATGGGGCAAACCGCTGCGCGGGGATAACAGCCAATGGGAGGGAAGCTCCGGAAGCCACGCCCCCACACGACAGGGAGACTCCATAAATAGGAGCAGAGGCAGAGGCCCCCCTGTCTTCATTCGGTCTGCTGACACAGAGCAAGAAGGAGCTGCTCAGCAAAGCAAAAAAAACACTCGTAGACCGCGAGGGGACCACTTTTCTTTTATTTTATTTTATTTTTCTTTCGTGCCTACGCCTGATGAAGACCAAACAGGTCGAAACGTTGCGACAGGCACAGAACAAACCGGTCATATATTTTTTTTAATGACAATCTAGTCACTTTTTATTTTTATTTTTTCTTCTTATTTTTTTCATGCAGGGATCTGTCTCCTCCTGTAATAAAAAAACAAAAAAAGACAAAAAAAATCAGAGAGGAACTAACATTTAACAGGGACAGATGAGCCCAAATTATAAACACGGAATATGAGGGAGAGAGAGGTGTTGGGGTGGGAGTCCTGCCGGAGGATGGACCGTGCATTTACTCTCGCCCGTTTATTCGGACGGGAGGATCAGAATACTTCACCTAACCCGCCAGTGCCTCCTCCGGATCACAGGCTCCCATCCCGCCCCTACTCCCTCATTTCCATCCACGTAATCAGGACCACGTAAAATTAATATTCCACCTTGATACCAAATTTGATACTTACCTGATTACTAGAATTCGAACCCAAATTTATATTATTATAAACAAACCTAAAATGGATACTTACCTTAAGGCAAAACTGCCTTTTATTTATTTCTCCTAACCCTAACTTGGGATAATTTGGCCCCTAACCCTAACTTGGGATAATTTGGCCCCTAACCCTAACACGGGATAATTTGGCCCCTAACCCTTCTCCTAACCCTAACTTGGGATAATTTGGCCCCTAACCCTAACTTGGATAATTTGGCCCCCTAACCCTAACACGGGATAATTTGGCCCCTAACCCTAACCCAGGGGACTTTGGCCCTAACCCTAACCTAGGGGACTTTGGCCCTAACCCTAACACGGGATAATTTGGCCCCTAACCCTAACACGGGATAATTTGGCCCTAACCCTAACCCAGGGGACTTTGGCCCTAACCCTAACCTAGGGGACTTTGGCCCTAACCCTAACACGGGATAATTTGGCCCCTAACCCTAACACGGGGATAATTTGGCCCCTAACCCTAACACGGGATAATTTGGCCCTAACCCTAACCTAGGGGACTTTGGCCCTAACCCTAACCTAGGGGACTTTGGCCCTAACCCTAACACGGATAATTTGGCCCCTAACCCTAACACGGGAGAATTTGGCCCCTAACCCTAATACGGGATAATTTGGCCCCTAACCCTAGCACGGGATAATTTAATTTGACCCTAACCATAATACGGAATAATTTGGCCCCTAACCATAATACGGAATAATTTGGCCCCTAACCCTAATACGGGATATAATTTTTTAAAATAAAAATCAGATCCCTATATTTTTTAAATTAAATTTAAAAAAAAATAACAGAAACAGTGGTCCATTGAATTTGAAAATATATTTGGGATACCGTAACACATTGGAGAAGTTACGAGGACTAAAATGGGGAGGTACGAAAAATGGCCAACGGAATAGAAGCTCAAAAAGCCAGCTCCCCGCGGCAGAAAGGTAGCGGTCGACAGACAAACAGTCCATCAGGCAAAAGCAGAGTCAGAGGGAAAAAGAAATCCACAGGACTAAGCCGGGGGACCCAAAAAGGGAAGGCAAAACCGATCCGAAGGATAGAGAAAAAACCCATAAGACAGAGCATAGCCGTGGACTGTGACATTTCATGGGCAAACCGCTGCGCGGGGATAACAGCCAATGGGAGGGAAGCTCCGGAAGCCACGCCCCCCCACACGACAGGGAGACTCCATAAATAGGAGCAGAGGCAGAGGCCCCCCTGTCTTCATTCGGTCCTGCTGACACAGAGCAAGAAGGAGCTGCTCAGCAAAGCAAAAAAAACACTCGTAGACCGCGAGGGGACCACTTTTCTTTTATTTTTATTTTATTTTTCTTTCGTGCCTACGCCTGATGAAGACCAAACAGGTCGAAACGTTGCGACAGGCACAGAACAAACCCGGTCATATATTTTTTTTAATGACAATCTAGTCACTTTTTATTTTTATTTTTTCTTCTTATTTTTTTCATGCAGGGATCTGCCTCTCCTTGTAATAAAAAAAACAAAAAAAGACAAAAAAAAATCAGAGAGGAACTAACATTTAACAGGGACAGATGAGCCCAAATTATAAACACGGAATATGAGGGAGAGAGAGGTGTTGGGGTGGGAGTCCTGCGAGGATGGACCTGTGCATTTACTCTCGCCCCGTTTATTCGGACGGAGGGATCAGAATACTTCACCTAACCCGCCATTGCTCCTCCGGATCACAGGCTCCCATCCCGCCCCTACTCCCTCATTTCCATCCACGTAATCAGGACCACGTAAAATTAATATTCACCTTGATACCAAATTTGATACTTACCTGATTACTAGAATTCGAACCCAAATTTATATTATATTAACAAACTAAAATGGATACTTACCTTAAGGCAAAACTGCCTTTTATTTATTTCTCCTAACCCTAACTTGGGATAATTTGGCCCCTAACCCCTAACTTGGGATAATTTGGCCCCTAACTCCCTAACACGGGATAATTTGGCCCCCTAACCCTTCTCCTAACCCTAACTTGGGGATAATTTGGCCCCTAACCCTAACTTGGGTATAATTTGGCCCCCTAACCCTAACACGGGATAATTTGGCCCCTAACCCTAACCCAGGGGACTTTGGCCCTAACCCTAACCTAGGGGACCTTTGGCCCTAACCCTAACACGGGATTAATTTGGCCCCTAACCCCTAACACGGGATAATTTGGCCCTAACCCTAACCCAGGGGACTTGGCCCTAACCCTAACCTAGGGGACTTTGGCCCTAAACCCTAACACGGGATAATTTGGCCCCTAACCCTAACACGGGATAATTTGGGCCCCCTAACCCTATCACGGGATAATTTGGCCCCTAACC
>NW_027185296.1:14638027-14719797 GCF_022577435.1 Embiotoca jacksoni | reverse complement strand
TCCATTAAGTATCTGCATTCATTAACACTGTCTATGGTTACTGTGTTTTTTTACTTCAGGTTGTGTATCAGTTACTCCTACATGGATATATGCATCCAAGAAGTATTTTTTAAACCCAATTGAAGGTTGATTTATTCGTCACACCGGCAGCTGAAGGAAGAATTTACATTTTGGCATTTAACAAGTTTGCTTATGAATTTGCTTGATAGTTAGATAGAGCAACAGTCGGCCCAGCGCTGAAATAAAACTTCTGCAATTTCTAAAATGAGAAGTGATAAGGCCATAGCTCTTCCCTAACCGAGCAATTTCAGAGCATATTTGTTCACATATTGCTTGATAAACAAGCTGTGTTGGGTTTATTGTTTGATGGGATCTGTTTTAACAATGCAGACTGTGGAAAAGGTCGTGTCGTGTGTGTGTGTGTGTGTGTGTGTGTGTGTGTGTGTGTGTGTGTGTGTGTGTGTGTGTGTGCGTGTGTGTGTGTGTGTGTGTGTGTGTGTGTGTGTGTGTGTGTGTGTGTGTGCGTGCGTGTTCAGGTGGGCAGGCTGGAGGATGTCATTCATTCAGAGGAGAAGAAATACCAGGAGACAGCTCCGAGGCGTCGGTACAGACAGAAGGACAACGACGAGGTAATTAAAGAGCTAAATAGTCACTTTTTATACTCCATGTAAATTAAATGTTTTCATGCAGGAGTGTGACTTGATTTTAAAACCTTTGTTGGAACAGTCGAACATTAATTACTTGTATTCATTTGAGTAAAATGGAGTCACATGGCAAACCTGTGGAACATGTTCGACAACACTAAGATTACTACGTTTCTATGTTAATGCTGTCGATGTGACTGTAGAAAAGCCCCCGATCCTTCAGTAACTGCTACTAAATATTAATATCTGTGATCAGTTGATTTAGGTTTTTCTACACCAAACTGAGCCCACGAGAAAAAACATGAATCTGAAGCTTTGGAAACCTCTGCAGGTAGTTTGGTAGTTTAAAGGGTGTAAGACCGTGTTTCACGTCCATGATTTTTACAGACACCAATGAATATGTATTGTTTCTCCCTATTTGCTCGATGCATATTTATGATCAGCATGTTTTTCTCTGACAACTGACATGACAGAGAAACTGAGTGCAGCCTCTGTTACCTGTACGCTGAATTCACTATGAATATCAATGAGAGTTCATAGACCAAAGAGATTTATTGTATTATTGTTGAATGTGACCTGCGTCACATCTGTCTCTCATCATGTGACGTGATGCTTTGTAGCCAATGCTAACAGCAACTGCTAAACACTGTCGTGCTGTCAGAATGAAACCAAGGAGAACTTCATGGTTGTTGTGACAGACATTTGGTTTTATTTGTTCAGTATTATTTTTGTATTTGCTTCATGTGTGTTGATCAGTGCAGCATTGCTCCAATGGCTAAATCTATACAAAAGTATCGTCAGGGGTCATCAGGGGACATCAGGGCTCATCAGGGGACATGAGGGGACATCAGGGCTCATCAGGGGTCATCAGGGGACATCAGGGCTCATCAGGGGACATGAGGGGACATCAGGGCTCATCAGGGGACATCAGGGGACATCAGGGTGCTCATTTTCACAAAGCAGCCAAAAGTGTGACTTTCCATGCAGCACACACACATTGCAACTATATATTATTCTATTATTCAACCAGTAGTTCATCCTAGAGTTCTGATTGGTCAACTGAACATCTGGAACAAATCATCATGACATCACATCCTGCTCATCACTACAAATATCCCTCCACCTCCTCAATGGAATATATAAAATTAGAATAGAATTTCATATAATATGTAATATAATGTAGTTTCTACTTGTTATAGTTCTATTAAATGACCCATTTGGTGAAGTCGGGTCTCTTTTGGTCCTTTTTGGTCGCTCTGAGCACCCGTACCGTAACACCACGGATAGTCACGCACTTACAATCCTAGAGGAGGCTAGCTGGACCGGTTTGGTTTGAACACATGACACGGAGCTAAAATGTTAAAAACACATGAGAACATGGATATCTTTGTTCATCAGATATCTTTGTTCATCAGATATCTTTGTTCATCAGATGTCTTTGTTCACCAGATGTCTTTGTTCATCACATATCTTTGTTCACCAGATGTCTTTGTTCACCAGATGTCTTTGTTCATCAGATGTCTTTGTTCACCAGATGTCTTTGTTCATCACATATCTTTGTTCACCAGATGTCTTTGTTCACCAGATGTCTTTGTTCATCACATATCTTTGTTCATCAGATATCTTTGTTCACCAGATATCTTTGTTCACCAGATATCTTTGTTCACCAGATATCTTTGTTCATCACATATCTTTGTTCACCAGATGTCTTTGTTCACCAGATGTCTTTGTTCATCACATATCTTTGTTCATCAGATATCTTTGTTCACCAGATGTCTTTGTTCATCACATATCTTTGTTCATCAGATATCTTTGTTCACCAGATATCTTTGTTCACCAGATATCTTTGTTCACCAGATATCTTTGTTCATCACATATCTTTGTTCACCAGATGTCTTTGTTCACCAGATGTCTTTGTTCACCAGATATCTTTGTTCACCAGATATCTTTGTTCATCACATATCTTTGTTCACCAGATGTCTTTGTTCACCAGATGTCTTTGTTCATCACATATCTTTGTTCACCAGATGTCTTTGTTCACCAGATGTCTTTGTTCATCACATATCTTTGTTCATCAGATATCTTTGTTCACCAGATATCTTTGTTCACCAGATATCTTTGTTCACCAGATATCTTTGTTCATCACATATCTTTGTTCACCAGATGTCTTTGTTCACCAGATGTCTTTGTTCATCACATATCTTTGTTCATCAGATATCTTTGTTCACCAGATGTCTTTGTTCATCACATATCTTTGTTCATCAGATATCTTTGTTCACCAGATATCTTTGTTCACCAGATATCTTTGTTCACCAGATATCTTTGTTCATCACATATCTTTGTTCACCAGATGTCTTTGTTCACCAGATGTCTTTGTTCACCAGATATCTTTGTTCACCAGATATCTTTGTTCATCACATATCTTTGTTCACCAGATGTCTTTGTTCACCAGATGTCTTTGTTCATCACATATCTTTGTTCATCAGATATCTTTGTTCACCAGATATCTTTGTTCACCAGATATCTTTGTTCACCAGATATCTTTGTTCATCACATATCTTTGTTCACCAGATGTCTTTGTTCATCAGATATCTTTGTTCACCAGATATCTTTGTTCACCAGATATCTTTGTTCACCAGATATCTTTGTTCATCACATATCTTTGTTCACCAGATGTCTTTGTTCACCAGATGTCTTTGTTCATCACATATCTTTGTTCATCAGATATCTTTGTTCACCAGATATCTTTGTTCACCAGATATCTTTGTTCATCAGATGTCTTTGTTCATCTTATATCATTGTTCATCACATATCTTTGTTCACCAGATATCTTTGTTCATCAGATATCTTTGCTCATCAGATATCTTTGTTCACCAGATATCTTTGTTCATCAGATATCTTAGTTAAAACACACCCTCCAGTGTAATATTGATTAAATCTACACGTTGCAGAACTCAAACAGTACATTTATTTATTTATTTTCTATATACTAAAAGTTAATGATGGAACATGAACTGGCCAGCATCGCTTTAACTATAACTTTGCCAAAAGAAAGCAAAATTAATATTTTATGTAAATATTTAATACTTTAGTTTTCCAAGATCTCTCTTCACCTTCTTAATCATTTTCATTTATGCAGCTGAGTGGCTCCTCTTGTGAGTTTTACATCACACTTTGGGAAAGTACATCAAAAACTGTTTATTATGCGTTCTACTGAGAGCATGAAATCTCCAGATGATTTTTTTTCTCAAGATACAATTCATAAGTGTTAAGATCGATGTACTGTCTTGTGCATAAAATATATGATGTTTAGCATATTGACAACTATGAATGTACTATAGCAAATGCATTATACAGTTAATATCTGCACAGCATTAATATCAATTGTGGAATTCCAACACAGTTTTAGAGTCATTTTGTAGAAAAGCCTGAATGTCAATGTTGTCAAACAACATCGACCAAAACTTTACACTACAACTTTATAGATTTATACCAATTATTTGAGAAAAAGCTCATTTCATATTAAATTAAAAAACTTAATGTAAACAACAACTGAAAGACCAAATAACTATTTTTGTAGTGAAAACAGATTGTTTTTTTCTTCTCGCTTGACCTCTAAAAACATCCAGAGGTCTAAAAACTTTAGGAAATTGTGTTACAGCAATAACATAATGTTGCACTCACTTCCTGTTTATGTTTTACACAACAATAAGCTGTCCCACCGTTTTAATCCATCCAACTGTCTACACTGGCAGCGTAACAGCACATTACTTGTGCCCATAGATAATAATAATCATCATGATCATCATCATCATCATCATGATCATCATCATCATCATCATCATAATAGATTAGAGCCAGAGCATATTTTCAGCATCACATTTAGCTTCCTGAGTTTTTGTGTGTAATTCCAGTGATTGTGTTTGGCTCTGTGAGCTGCAGGTGACAGCAGCTCACACATTCTCAACTTTATCGCTGCAATTTAATTCAGTCAAATGTTTGTTTGTTACTAAGAACTTAGAGACAGACGTGATGGAAGACCAGGGAAACTTTCTTTTTTAATGTTCTCACACATTTGTCAGTAAATTCACTGAGTGATAATCATCAGCTACTACTGAGTGCACAGATCCTCTTTTGTTTATAGGAACTTTGTATTTAGTTACACAGACTTTAGTTTCACAGGTATTCTGTCATAAATCAGAGTACTGGATGAATTAATATACCGAGGAGTCAATGTTTGACAAATTATACACTAGTATCCATTCATGTCTGTTCCAAATGCCAAAACTTTTCATCACATTCACAAAGTTTCATATATTTATATTTATATACATATACTTTCAATCATATACATATACTTATATTCACATATTTAACACTATTTGAATCCAAACTGTCAACCTGCAGGTGATACAACAGGAAAAGTCCAGTGAACCTCCTGTGAACCATGAATGTACAAAATCCAGTTCATCAAGAGATATTTCATTTAATATGATGGATCATCAATAATTAACGTAACGCTTGAAACAAAGTCAGTTTTTTATTTGTGTCTTTTTCCTGACTGTTTTGACCTAAACATGAATAACCAAATAAATAGAAATAGCATCTATAGAAACATAATTACAGAATTAGATCAGTAAATATGGTGGAACATGTTCGGGGGGGTCGATATGGGAGGAATATGGATCCATGATGTCAGTGATTACTGTCTGATTATGGTTTCATGTTCTCAGGTCTGAACTGCTGAGAGTTCTCAGTCTCAGTGACTGATTCAGTAGTTTTCTGGTTCACTGAGTTAAAGCTGCTCATGTTCTGTCTGTCTGCTCACAGGTCAACGTGAGGAAAAGATCCAACATCTCCAGAGAATTATTTCCAACTCCTGCAAATGAGCACAAAGAGTCTCACCGTCACCTAAAAACTGAACCACTGCTGCTTCTAAGAACCACCAGCTGAGAGAAACAGCCAAGAAGAGCTCGTTCTCCTTGAAGAACATCCCTCCCTGCTGGTTCATCCATGATGATGTGTTTGAGGCTTTAAAGGGTGAAAATCCCTCATTCATCGTCTTCCATTACAGAACAGTAGAAATACAGGATGTGTGTATCCTTCAGGGGATTTATATTAAGATATATATCAGCAGTTAAATAACACAAAATTACTGGAAATAAATTCCTATGTGCAAATCATTTGTTTTGGATTCTTGATTTCTGATGTGCTCATAGAACTACATTGTAGTTTTTTTCAGGATCTGCCGGTTTCCCCTTTGTTTCTAATAACCTCCACCTCTCTGGACCAATGACCTCCACCTCTCTGGACCAATGACCTCCACCTCTCTGGACCAATGACCTCCACCTCTCTGGACCAATGACCTCCACCTCTCTGGACCTCCACCTCTCTGGACCAATGACCTCCACCTCTCTGGATCAATGACCTCCACCTCTCTGGACCAATGACCTCCACCTCTCTGGACCAATGACCTCCACCTCTCTGGACCAATGACCTCCACCTCTCTGGATCAATGACCTCCACCTCTCTGGACCAATGACCTCCACCTCTCTGGACCAATGACCTCCACCTCTCTGGATCAATGACCTCCACCTCTCTGGACCAATGACCTCCACCTCTCTGGACCAATGACCTCCACCTCTCTGGATCAATGACCTCCACCTCTCTGGACCAATGACCTCCACCTCTCTGGATCAATGACCTCCACCTCTCTGGACCAATGACCTCCACCTCTCTGGACCAATGACCTCCACCTCTCTGGACCAATGACCTCCACCTCTCTGGATCAATGACCTCCACCTCTCTGGACCAATGACCTCCACCTCTCTGGATCAATGACCTCCACCTCTCTGGATCAATGACCTCCACCTCTCTGGACCAATGACCTCCACCTCTCTGGACCAATGACCTCCACCTCTCTGGACCAATGACCTCCACCTCTCTGGACCAATGACCTCCACCTCTCTGGACCAATAACCTCCACCTCTCTGGACCAATAACCTCCACCTCTCTGGACCAATGACCTCCACCTCTCTGGACCAATGACATCCACCTCTCTGGACCAATGACCTCCACCTCTCTGGATCAATGACCTCCACCTCTCTGGACCAATGACCTCCACCTCTCTGGACCAATGACCTCCACCTCTCTGGACCAATAACCTCCACCTCTCTGGACCAATGACCTCCACCTCTCTGGACCAATAACCTCCACCTCTCTGGACCAATGACCTCCACCTCTCTGGACCAATGACCTCCACCTCTCTGGACCAATAACCTCCACCTCTCTGGACCAATGACATCCACCTCTCTGGACCAATAACCTCCACCTCTCTGGACCAATAACCTCCACCTCTCTGGATCAATAACCTCCACCTCTCTGGATCAATGACCTCCACCTGACCGCAGTGAGCCTGGAACACGCTGCCTGTGTGGCGTGTGCATTACCTGTTGCTGCGCCGCATCCTTCATTTCAGCCTCCATATTAATGGACGTCCATCTCACCTGCATGTCACGCCTCACGTATCTTGTGTTTCATTTAGAAAATAGAACTGACGTCTGAGAACTGGCGGTGTGGGCTCTAATTATATCATGGTGCGTTTCACCAGGTTAGGGGCGGGGCTATCCTCTGCTCTAGCTCTGTCTCCCTCCTCTGTCTCTGTGTCTCTGTGTCTCTGTGTGTCTCGCTATGAACGAGGGTAAACAAAAACCACCTGACTGCTTTTGAGTTACAACTCATCACTTGCTGGACCTCCAAGGTTCAACACTGATGGTGATTATGAAAGAGAAAGTGATTCAGCGGTCGGACCTGCAGCCGCAGCAGCGCGCTGACAGCAGGATGGACACACACACGCAACCTGCAGCTGAGACGCAGGTCAGAGGTAACGCACACGCCAGGCAGAGTGTTTCCGTCCTTACAGTTGACAATCATCCAAGCATAATAAAATGTAAAACCTTCATTTCAAAATAAAAGCCCTCGAGCATTTCATACACAGTCCAGCCATGAGGTTTGTGCGTCTTGTTTTTTTGTTTTTTTTTCATTATTTAGCATAAAGCAAACTCCTGGTGCCTGGTTAGATAGCCACTAGTGTTCAAATTATATATCATTGCATCTTGTAAGACACGTTGTTTGAGGCTCTCTTGTAGTAGATAATTACGAAATGTTGCCTCTTCATGATACGTGCTTGAGGTAGACTGAGCAGAAATACTGTGTACAAATACTTTGTACATGCAGTGTGACTTATTAATGTCAATGAGAAGCGTTATGAGGGCTTTTTTCAAGTGCTGTTGATATATAAAAAGGAAAACAACACTTGCTCAGCCAGATAGCTAGTCATTGTGTTAAATGACTTGTTCTTTTGTGGTGTGCTGTGCTTGAGCTGCATGTGGTTGAGCTGCATGTGGTTGAGCTGCATGTGCCAGACCAGCACTGTTCCTCTCCAGACAGTGAACGGCAGCACAGAAATAGAGTCACACCTCTCACAGCCTCATTCATCAACACAGGGCAGAAACAACAACCGGTTCCAGCTCGGTCTAAATGAGCTGCTACATAAGGAAGTTATAATTCTCACATTATTTGCTCCAAGTCTTCAGAGGTTGTTTCTCCAATGTTTTCTTCCCATAATTCTTTAATGTCTTCTACAGAGGGCAACATCGAGCCCTATCATACAGCATTTAAATACATTCTCTGTCAGGGGGCTGGATTCTTGCTTGTCTGCGCCACATTTCCAAAATGTAGTTAGTGTTGTCGAATAAATCCCTTCTCTGTAAATCTCCAAGTGTGGGAGGCCAGAAGAATACATCTTTCCTGCAGCTGTTGAAGACTAAAAAACAGAAATAGTCCTGAATATGATAATATGATGAGGTCATAATGGTTAGTGGATTTAGTCACAGGCATTGGAGACAGAGGTTATCTTCTAACTCCAGCCCACAATTGGTAACTGATGGTAAAACTCATCAACCCAGTAACACACGGCAACACTGGGTAAAAACGTTGTCTTTAACATCAGACACAGATCTATAATAAACATATATATTCTGCAACTTATTGTGTAACCTGCTCATTGAAATAAACACATGGAGTGGCAGCATACTTGTGCTCCAGTCGTCAGCAGCCTTGTACTGGTCATTGACAGATAGTCAGCAGCATCCACTGTGATTCCCCAACCACACCCTTTTTGTATTCTTCCATAAGTGTTAGAAGTGTCTCAGGCTGGTAAGAAGAGAGAATTTAAATCAATCACACTTCAACCAGTTCATTTGACACAATAAAAGGTGGTAATCACAACATCAGTCGTGTGAAGCAGGAAGTGGTGGTCATGCAGTCTGGGCACCACTCATGTAGAGAGGAAGACACTTTAGTACCAACCAGTCTCAGATGATCCTCAGCTGGCTGAACACTCTGATACACACACACACACACACACACACACACACACACACACACACACACACACACACACACACACACACACACACACACACACACACACACAACAAAACACACACACACACACACACACACACACACACACACACACACACACACACACACACAACAAAACACACACACATACACAAAAGTTTAACATTGATGTCACTCAAACAATGACATTAAATGTGCGTATTGGCAGCAAAGCTCAACTTTAAACTTTCCATGGCTTCAGATTTTTAAATGTCTTTATTGAAAAGTTAAAATGAGTTTTTTTCCAGCATGACTTGATATGAAAGGAATAAAAACTAAGTCAACTTCCATCATATTGGAGTCTCAAATGTGATTGTAACCTAATGAATGAGATATTTTTTTTACTAATTCTCCCTTTGTTTTCACTTCTTCTATTTGCCTATTCAAACCATCTGTCGACTGGTGTCTCTTTCACTGCAGTAGAAAAGTAGTTAAACACCTGATTCACCACAGAGTGGAAGAAGCTTAATAACAAGACGTCACATCTAATTCATATATATATATATAAATATCATATTTTATATATATTAATATAAAATCAAAAAGACAAAAATTATATAAGTTTAATATAAACTAATTAGGACCCAACAGACACCCAGAAGCGACTTCTGGATTCCAGGTAATCAGGAGATAAGAGCTCGTAACTCTCTGCTGAAATACTTCATCTATCTCTTCATTATGTGACCACAATACAGAGACTGTACATGTTATAATTCAATATACACTTAGTATACTTGAAGATTCTTGTTTAATCCCATTAATGTATTCATTGTGTTAGAGAACCATGTGTTCTCTTTTCTGTTGATCATTTGTGTACTAAATGTTTAAATGATGCCTTGTGATGACTTGTTTTGTTTTTATCAGCAGAGGAAATGTTAAACTGAATCAGGAGAACACATGTGCCTTAATATTAGGGACCGTCTGCAATTTTCTATTTCTTTTGTGCATTGCTCCCCATGAAGAGCTTTTGAAGGTCTTGTGTCATCTGACCGGCACCAGTTCCTTCACAGTAATCTGATGATGTAATTTGTGGACTTATAGAGGGTTATTTGTGGTAAAATTACGTAAATTAGAAGAAATTGCGTCAAGTAAAAAAAAAGAAAAGAAAAGGTGATCGCTCACCAGTGAGACTTCCTTAAAACACTGCACTGATTTAGTGTGTGACAGGAGAGTCTTTTAAATCCCATTACCTGTCTATGAGGCACTAAATGGTCTCAGGTCTAAATACTTCTACGAAGCATTCTGACCCCTCAGGTGACCCGACGGCCCGCTCCTGGTAACAGATCAACACTACAGAGAAAACACGCGTGTGCGTGATATTCTAAATATAATAAGAGTGCAGCCTGACATGGAAAATCTACTGCTTTAGTAAATATGGTTTCCATCATTATTCTACTGGCAGCAGTTAAACCAGTGTTTGTTGAAGCATCTCAACATCATCCATCGATGCTGTACAAAGTGTTCTCCTGTTAGGTAGAGGACAGAGAGGCTGTCTGGGGGGTTGATTCCACCACCAGACTACAGCAGCGCTTGTTTCCCACAGACTGAAACCCTCAGTGGACTCCAGACACACATCAAACACTACCGATCCTCCTCTTCATGTGTGTGTGTGTGTGTGTGTGTGTGTGTGTGTGTGTGTGTGTGTGTGTGTTTGCAGCGATCAATGGGAATAATCAGTGGGAGGAGCCTCTGCATGTGGGCATAAGGTGTAACTCAGATAGTAGATTGGCTACTGGACACGGTGTCATCAACACATGCTGCTGTCCTCTGCTCTGGATCTATCTGTCTGTGTTGCTGGATGAACACATGGAACTGATGTGTTACTGACAATCTTGTTCATAGTATGAGTAGGACAATACATAATACAAAATGCAGTTCATTTTTAGTGTCTTGTTACACCAAATTTTTAGCCTGTTTGGCAGAAAGTTATGCAGTACTGCTACATATCACAGGCCAAAAGTATAACTTTTTTTATAATACAAGGGAAAAAATACATATACATTCAGAAGGACTTCATTTGAAACACCTGTGGACCCACTTACTCATGCAGCTGTCCAATCAGACATCATGCTGAAGAAGTGCAAGACAAGGTTTGGTCAAAAAGCTCCGAGTCTCCCTGTGGTGGGCGAACAGAGTGCAGCAGTGATGTGCATGAAGCAGGAGGAAGCAATAACGTTCATCAGCTAATATTCCAACCGTTTTTGTGATCACTGGTACATTTGTGAAACCTGAAACTGGAGCAGAGAGCGCAGAGAACAGTGAGAATGCAATTATTACCAGCTGCTTTGCAAAGCACTGGTTAGAAGTAGTTGTTACCACATTGGCAAACATTTTACTTTTTACTCCACTCTATTTTCAGATGATTATATTTCACCGCTTTACATACTACAACTGAAACATGTCATCATTTTATATTATAAATTCCCATGAAATGTGCAGGATTTCTGCTGATTGTATTTTGTGGATTAAATTGTCACGTACGATGCTGGCTTCACCTCAAACCAAATACAGTTATAAATGCCAAAAGGCTTTGGAGTTAATGTGTAAATAATTATTTAATATCATAATTGCATCTTATTATCAGTTGTCTGCATAATGAATACTTCAACTTCAGGTAATTTAAGTACACTTTGCTGGTGACAGAGTTGACATCAAAAGTAAATGTTCCTCTTGGTTGTTACTTGGATGGAGAGAAATACCAACAATGGAAACAGCTGCAACATTTATCATCTCAACAATACATATTATTTTTGTCCCGAGATATGTGTTACATTCCCTCTAAGTAGAGTGAAGTTTAATGGCATAACTATTCATAGAAATGTCTATAATGTTTTACAGTGGAGACATCAGACAGCGTTGGTCTTATAGGAGCAGCACTGCTCCCTCTGTTGGTTCCTCTCCTCTAATTTATCATTAGAAAGTCAAGAAACGCAAAGCAACCACAAAGAGGCACAAAATGATTTTAAAAGATGCAAAACAACCCAGAGACATGCAAACTACTTCAAAAATTGAAGAACAGCTACAAAGAGATGTTAATGTGAGCAAAGAGACAATAAACAACAAAGAGATGCAAATCTAAGTCTACAAAGAGACTAAACAGCTACGGATACAAAACTACTTCAAAGAGATGCAATAAGACAATCAGCGCAAAAACAAAGGTTAACAGACACAACAAGATGCAAAATGACCCTAAAACACAAAATGGCTGCTATTACTGTCGTCGTTTTGCATGCAGGAGGTGTGGTGTGGTTTTACATGCGTGTGCCCAGGAGCCCTATCCCATAATAATCTCATGTCCACGCTCCTCTACTCCCCCCTCCCTCTCACTGTCAGATGGCAGTGATACACAACGAGGCACTCAGCGATATGAGCATGCATTCATTTCACAGCGGAATAAATTAGAGGCGTTTTATTGAGTGGAGAGACGTAGTGAGGAGACGGTGTTGGGTTTGTTACTGTATTGGCATCTTAAAAAGATTAATTGTACCCAAGGTGATTTCCAATTGGGAAACAATTATTATAATTCTGCAAACTTCATGTATAATAAATGAGCGGATTAAACGGCTGATGCAAGGCCTCCGTTTCCTTCAGGAAGAGCCTGTGCAGGTCGGTGCAGGAGAACCCACTCGCATTTCACGTTTCAAGGTGGAGGAGTTGTAAGAAAGGTTAACACAACATATACAATCCTACACAAAGACAGCAAACAACTGTAAAACAATTCAACCATAAAACACAGCTTTTAACAGCGGGGAGGTCGGTGCTCTGAGCATTAAGAGAGAACACTGTGATGTACTGTAAACCTGTAGGAGAACAACATATATAGATAATATACTTCAACATTTTATATGTCACACCCACCGTGAGGGAACTACACGTGTTTATTGTTGTTGTTGTTGTTGTTGTTGTTGTTGTTGTTTCAACAGGAACAAACCTGACATAGTAAACACAACAACCAACACCAGTAGAGTTGATTAGCATTTAGCATTTCCTTCATGTAATAAGTGTTTTATATCTGTGTAACATCAGAAAGAATGAACACACATGAAAAATCAACAGATTTAGATTATTTAAGATAAAACCAAAAGGATGAAAATAAAGACAGACAATACATCACAAATATTCCAAGTTGTAGTAAAAAAAACCTGAATGGTAACATCATGCTAGTAGAAATAAATATGGGGGGTTAACAGTTGGTAGATGAGTGGGGTGGGGTCAGAGGAGGAGGAAGAGAGGAGGTGGAGGAGGTGGAAGAGGAGGTGGAGATGATGAAGATGATTCACAGACTGATTCTGAGACTTGTGGTGTCGAAAAGACGTGAAGAAGAAAAACGTGTAGTTTTCGGTGTGACGACTCTGCAGTCAGCTCGGTTTCCCCTCCTGGTGAAGTCGTGATTACAATAATAACATAATTAATAATAATAATCATATAATGATTTGATTACCTGCAGTGCAGCAACCTGAGTGACATATGAACCACGATTAAATCTCTAGGATATTTATTTCTTCTTGACGGACAGCTCACTCTCTTTTCAGTTCTCTCTTCTGTTGTTTTGAAGAGAGAACTGAAAAGAATCTTTTGACAAATTTTCATCCTGATTTTATATTGTTTTTTTTTCCTTTTTCTTGTGAGATTTAAGATAAAAAAAAAAAAAAAACATCATTAAAAATATTCCTTTGTGTGCAGCAGTCAAAGATGTGTCATTATGTCGACATGTTAACAGAACTGTTGTAAAATGCAGAAAGTCGTATCAGGGCGGCCGACATTGTTCACACTCTGACGGGAGGCTGTGGCTCAGACGGTAGAGTGGGTTGCACACTAATCTCCGTAATGTCCAACGGATATGTAGCTATGACGTGTTGGGTCTGTAAATATGACCCTTTATTCTTTATTCACAAATCCATCCATCTGTCTACGTGCATGGTCAGCTGCTGCTGCGACGCCACTGAAGCAGAGCGGAGGAGATGGACGGACACAACATGTCATCGTAGTGACCCACAGACAGAAACAGAGATGGGAGCCGTTAGATCTGCTGTTTCTCTGCGTCTGTGTGATTATTGTGATTTCTCTGGTTATTTAATGTCATGATTGAACAATGAATAATGTTTGGTTTGGTTTTAACAGTCAGCTGGAGGACGCGTCGGCCTCTCTCTCCTCCTGACCTGCAGAACAGCGCCCTCTGTGTTCAGGGTCTCCTGATTTATAAATGAAGCAGGAGGTGACATCAACTAGTGGTGGAGATATGAGAGGAACTGAGAAGTCTCTCTTTCTTTGCATCAGTCCATCAGTAGTGTTGCAGTTGGTATGAGAGATGAGAGCCTGGTGAGCCTGCCGCTGTCCACCTGATCCAACTCTCCGGACCTTTGTAGACCGCCTCTGTCCTTAATGTTCATCTGTAATCACAGCCACTCACTTATTTACTCTGAAACTTTAAATCCCTTTTTATTCCAAGTAACATTCATTCGCTGTGGGTCAAAGGTCACAGTTTTCATAAAGTTGCTGGATTCTTCACTCAGATTATTTTATAGACATTAAACTTGAAAGAGCTTCTTTGACAAAAACCCAGCTCCAGATTTCTATTCATCTGCTCTTCTTAAAATTAACCGATCGACCTGACGGCATTAAACAGAAGTCACAGACACACACACACATTTATCTGACTGAGCTCTGCAGACATTAATTGGTGCTGCTGGGAGAGTCGGCCTTGATTATTCCTCTTTCTGAAAGTAAGCACTTCTCCACTGTAGCACATCCCTCCTCACTCCTCTCCTCCCTGTATCTCCCTCCTCTCCCTCCCTCTCTCCCTCCTATCACCTCCTGTCCTCCGGCCTCGGGCAGCACCTCCTTATCACCTCCTCCTGAATGAATGTGCTGCCAACTCATTTGTGAACAATGAGTGTTGTCGGAACACAAAGGAGCGCACAAAGCTCCTCCACTCCTCTCCACAGTGTTTCAGGATGAGGCAATTACTGGAGAGAAGATTGGAGCCGGGCCAAGATGTAGCACTACAGCGTGGAGGGGGGGGGGCAGGTGAAGTGAAGTTTCATGAATATCGTTCCTGAACAATAGAGGGAATCAAATATTCATGTTGATACCCCCCCCCCCCACACACACACATGTCATTTCTTATTATTTTGGAGGCCTGTTCCAGAGATAGTCACGGCCCTGCAGACCTCTTCTGTGGTGTCACGTGTTTGTTGCTGATGAGTTCCTCTGTGATCACAAGCTTTTAAAGTTTTCTAAGGTGTAAATCATTTTCTCTCTTGATTATGGTGCATCGTTCTCTAAAGGACGTCTCAATACAACAACAGTCCATAACAGTCTCATATCTGCTGTTTCCCAATTTCATACTCTGTTATACATCAGAATCAAACCTTTCTCAAAGTTATCAACATACCTGTTCATTAATCGGTGATATGAGCTGCAGAAGATGAAATAAATGTACATTCAACCTTTTCTTAACAGATGAAACTCACTTCTGTGTGTAATGTTTCAACATTTACAAATGCATTTACAATTAATGCAAAGAAACTCTTTTCAGAATATAAACATGATAGATTTGAGTTCCTGCAGCCTTTTCTGGGTCATACGTGATGGTGGGGCCTCCTTCAGGTTCTGTATCTTCACAGGAACATGAACAAGTGTTCTGGTTGGGGTAGATCAATAAATCATCTCAGATCCTGCCTGAGAAAACAAACACTCTGCAATGTGACAAATAAATGACACAACGCGTGTGATGGCAGCAAATAAAGCATCGTGCTAAATACCAGCAGCCATCAGAGCTGAACTGAAAACATGCTGGAATATCTGTAAGGTCATATGATGGTACCGAGCAGGAGACGTGGTCTCAGTGTGTCCTTTCACCCAGACTCATTAACACTTCAAGGTCTCTCACTTTCTGTCTGTCTTTGTTCGTCCCCTTGTGGTGGTGAGACGTGCAATCTTCAATAGGCCCCTGTAGGATTACATCATCAATAAGGTATTAGCATCCTTATGTTTCATCTCTCACACACACACACACACACACACACACACACACACACACACACACACACACACACACACACACACACACACACACACGCGCGCACAGACACACGCACACGCACATACACACACACACGCACACACACAGATACACACACACAAAGATTGCTGCTTGAAAAGCTTTTGATGAAGACATGATGAGTAAATGAGAGGAAACCATTAGAGTTAATACTTTCCGTATTCCCACATCACCTGACATTTAAAACTGAAGGAGAAACGCAGCTCGGTTTCTCTCCTCCAGCTGCATAAACCAGGAAACACCTCTAATGATGCATCTCTTCCCTGATTGGCTCAGGGCTTCACGGACACACGTTGTCCCTTCAGATCTGCTATGTCTTGTGGTTACCTCTCGTGGAGGGAATGTCCTTTATTTGGTCTCCTCCTTCTGGCTGTAAAAACAGACATTATACAATCTATTTATACATATAGATCACATTCTTTATGCTTTAGATGTTGTACTGTGCATATAACCCAACATTTTGCATGACACTACACTCCTCCAGCCCAGCAGTCAGCGGCTGCTCTCACTAACACTGAGGTCAGCGATCATTGGTCGGCTTCATTTCCAGGATGTTATGTCATCAAATCCTGCCATGGATTTTTCCAATGTCTGGGATTCTTTGAGATTGTACCAAAGACTGAGTCTGTTGTTCTAAGAATTTTGCAGGATGTGTCAGGTGTATCCTCTGGGTCCTTAAATTACCCACAATCCTATGAAAATGCATGACCTTTTTAACCACTTTCATTGACGATGATGTTGTGTGGTTGCAATTCACCATTAAAACAAAACAAGATAAAAAAGAAGGATGTAAACCTGCAGTCTCACGGTTTCCTTCCTTTATATATCCTCCGAATGCCAGGAAGGAGTCCTGCCTGGCCGCTGAAGGATGAAACGTGCTTAATTAAAATGGAGAAAAGTCCCTGTGCTTGCCAAGGAGGATTGTCTGTCTGTACTGAAGGGAAAATGTGAAACAATAATGATTTTGTGTGTTTATAGTCAGGTAGAACATGAAAATAAAACTGAGTGAAGAGGCTGAACCAGGAGATGTGTGTGTGTGTGTGTGTGTGTGTGTGTGTGTGTGTGTGTGTGTGTGTGTGTGTGTGTGTGTGTGTGTGTGTCACCTTGCACTGAATGACTCATCACAGAAGCAAACACAGACAAAGACCAGAGATCACAGAACTCCTGGGTTGATGGCACAAAGTGCCTCACACGTACACACACACATACACACGTACACACACACACACACACACACACACACACACACACACACACACACACACACACACACACGTACACACACACACACACACACACGTACACACACACACACACACACACACACACACACACGTACACACACACACACACACACACACACACACACACACACACACACACACACACACACACACACACACGTACACACACACACACACACACACACACACACACACACACACACACACACACACACACACACACACACACACACATACAAAAAGACACGCAGCGATCTGTCAGTCGAGTCCTTCCTGAACCTCGTCTCCAGTCTTCGTGGACTCGATCAGGTTGACGCTCATTTTTAGAGGCTGCAGTCTGACTTTGCATCATCTCAGTGCTTCTAACAAGACAATATGTAACCTTGAATGTTTGGGAACGGAAGACATCCATGCGATCTTTCATATCACTGTTTATCACAAACTGAAAGGAGGGCAGTCAGATTCATCGTGTGGGACTCTCACATATTGAAAGTGTCTGCTTGTAAAGTTTGCATTTCTTAAGTATGGAGCGCTGCCTCTTGATTATAAGACAGAATTATATTGCAGTAGATGACAGTCACCAAATAATCAGTCAAATAACAGAAGCCGTCGCTTATTATTTAAATTGACCTTCTACTTCAAAGGAATATACAGGACAAATTCTGCTAATCTGCTGACAGGATAAATACACTAAATCATGGATGTATTGATTGCGGTAAAATACTGAGAGGAAACATGCAAATAGAACAATTTATCACCTGCAACGATATTTACTGAACCAGGAAGTAGAAACAGGAGAAGTGATTGTTGTGTATTTTAGTACGACTGAAAGGAACATATTAATCAGGTGCACAAATCTGGAGAGACGGCTGCTCTTATTGTGAAGGAGATGCAGGAAACCAAAGAATACGTAGAGAACGAGGTTTTACACCCGTGGAACCATTTTGGGGGAAAATGACTCAGACATATCGTTTGTCCAGCAATGATACTTCTGAGTTATTGAATGAACTGAATGATGATTGACAGCCAATAACAAGGAGGAGCCACGAAATACCAGCAATTAAAAACTCAGCATTTTGCTGCCTCTGGGTGGTTCCAGCGTATCTCTGCTTGGATCTCCCTCCAGTCCTGTTGTTCAGGTGAGCTGTCACATCCTGAATGAGTCCTGCAGAATTCACAGGTAGCTTCATCAGACACTGAATGAAAAGTCAGCTGCTCATCACAGAAAGATCTGGACCTGCTGATCGGTGTCTGTTAGAGGATCTCATCACCGTCCTCCTCTTTTATTTGACCATGTTTTATTATTAAGCATTTTTCCGCCTTTTTGTTTTTCCTACAGTATTGACTTTCTTGCTGATAATCTCCTATAAAGCGTTTTGTTCTTGTTATATTTATATTTCTTAACTTGGGATGATCAGATTTCCTTTTGCGGTCGCTCTGTTTTCCATTGTTGGAATCACTTTAACATGCAAACCTTCATTTAAATACAGAGATTTGCACCTGATTCCAATGACGCAATTAGTTTTAGTAAATCACCCGCAAAATGAGTGCAAATAAATTAGCAAATTTTTGGAAGGAACACGCAATTTAGTACCTTTACTGAGATCTTAGTAAATCAGGCTCTAAGACTCCTAACATGTACAGTAAGAGTACTATTTGTTACTGTACTGAGAGAAGTATGTCATCTGGAACACATCATTGGTCTGTATTCAAAAATGGGGTGCACTCAGTTTGATCTGGTCCTCTGCTGAAATAAAAGTCATTGAAACTTATAGTAAATAATATTTTGGTCCTGACTTGGAAAACCCTGTGTTTACCATTGTATCAATAAATGACGAATACATAATACAACAAACAGTCCTTAAGTAGCTACTTACAGTGCAAACTGTGAGAGTCCAGACAGCTGTCAATAATAACTGCAACTACAATCAGGTTTCCTGCTGCAGAAGGAGTGAGCAGTTTTCTGCATCGATGAGTTGATGACATACATCTTTTCTTTTACCGTGCTGCTCCTTCCTATTCGATTACTGCCAGATTTTAAATTGATCCACAAAAGAGTCAAAATGTGGCGGTTGTTCTGTAGAGATATTTATGATGAGTAGTCACAGTTCGAACAAACCTCCGACAAAAACATCGTGTTTCTTTCAATGTGATGCAGCAGTAGGAATCATGTGGGGTTAGCACGAGCTGCAACCGATTACAGTTCTGATTATATATTGTTTTTGAAAAGCGAATAAAGACCTCCACATGTTGCCCTGATCAACATCACTCTTGCTGGAGTCCATGTTTGTCAAATCTCCACACTGAAGAGGTATATATATGATATAGATATATATATATATATATCTATATCATATATATGTGTGTGTGTATGTACTGTATATGTTTTTAAATGGCGTTCCAAGCACAGCTCTCTGGTGGATTTAAGTCATTTTTCACGACTTTTATTGAAATCACACAGTGAGCAGCTCCAGGTCCTTGAACCTGCAGTAAATAGCCAGCAGCCTCTAAGCCTGCACAGCATGAGCTGTACTCACTGAGTACCGGCAGCTTATGTAAACAGAGATCTGGTTTGCTCTGCATTGACAATGTCACCTCAAGGGGAAACGTCCTTTTCTGCATTCTTCATGCCCTCCTTCCTACTTATTGTTCTCAACCAACGTCTTTGTTCCGAAATGTTCACATACATGAAGCTCAGGCTCCATAAACAGCACCCCTTCAAACAGAGCTATATGCATATTGCAGAGCAAGAAAAAAATAAAAAGTGAATCACCATTTTGTTGGTAATTAATTTTGGTCCATTTGCATTGAAGTTGAAAGAAGGATCTGTTGATGAATGGAAAGGGATATGTGGTGTTTTGCAATTCCCCCTGAGCAACAAGCTTATCATGAAGAACATGCCAGAACAACAAAGTTTATATATGCACACACAGTTGCAGTTGTTGGCCGTCATTACTATGGTAAAACATGTAAATAAAATTACCTTCCCTTCGCCTTTGATGTCCTCTGCAGTGAGTAAACAGCTTAGTGAGACAGAGTGCTTCTCACCTGTTCTAGTAGCTGGAGGCCACCAGGGCCATGCAGACATGTTTCTTTATGAGACACTGATCAGCACCCATTCGTTAGCATGTCTCTCCTCTCTGTCTCTGTCCTCCTGTGACAGTCCAGTAGCTGGTCCACTGTCATCTCGGTCAGTTCATCACTTCATCCAGAGGATCCATTCAAAGCAGTCATTAATAAGTAAAAGAACAAAAATCCACACATGGAGAATAAGAAAAAAATGAAGCGCTGTGAGTGTCAGAGGCCGAGATTAATAGAAGTTAGTTATTAATTAAGTTCCAAATTAAGGATCCAAAAAGACAAAACCCGCCTCAGTCCTGCGTGGAAGTTGGGACATCATCAAATCCATGGATTGATTCAGGAGCTCTGTTTTTAAGGGATTCTTCAATTGAGGAGAATTTGCAGTGCAACGGATGGACACTGTTGGAGGAATAGTGGATTCCCCGAATTAAACCAAACACAAGAATCAACACAGCCTGTAAATGGAAGCTGTTCCAGTATGAGAAGGTGTGTAGGGCTGAAAATAACATCCACTCAGGTACAATACAAATGAACAGTAACCAAGTGGATCCAATGTTTTTCACCATGTGTCAGGTTAAGTCAGAGAAATATCAGTCAATCGACATGAACAATCTGACATGAAGAACATTTCTTATCGGGTCAAAGTTTGTGTCCAACACAACGATTTTTGACCAAATACCTACAAACGTCCCACTGATCCCGTATCCAGCCTTCTTCACAACCATTTTGCAACAAATAACACAATAAAACAAACAAACACACGCACGCAAATCATCATGGCCCAAAAAGCATATCCCCTAGTCAGGGTCATTATAAGAGAGGTCCGTGACTCCTCCAACTTCAGACAAGGTTGTTCCTTCATTTATTTGAATAATAACAGAATTATGAATGTTTGAGTCGGTGGAGGTTTCTTATATGGAAAACGTTCCGAGAGTCCTGAAAAGTGAGTTTTGTTTGCACGACACATCACAAGTTAAAGAGTCTGGGCTGAGTGGGGGTGAGAAGGTAGCAGTAAGAACAATATGCTGTAGGTTGTGTAACGCAAAAGCAACCTGAAGGCTTAGAAACATCTCGTTCTCCTCAATACATCCATGATTTAGTGCTGAAGAGAGAACACACCGTGTTCCAGATCACATTCTGTTTACTTTTAGTACCTCCTGCTGCTGCCTTCACAAAGTCTGTACTGTTGAATGTAGTATGTATACAAATGGGACGTACTCGCTGCATTCCAGTATCCATACTATCATCCTATTTAGTGTGCCAGAAAAATATTTAGAATCTGATTTACTAAAGGTTTGCATGTGTAAAATCACATGCAAACGCCACACCACCCACAAAGACATGTCCAGCTGATCTAGTAACGACGTGCAGTGAGGATTACATCTTTTAAATGTGTAATTTAACACACGTTGTTCATTCTGTGTTTGTCACTGAACAGATCTGTAATATTGGGCGTTTCTACCTGAACCTGTAAAATACTGGGAGGGGAAATGCATATCCCAGTCCTGTTCTTCAGGGGAGCTGTCCCACAAGCTGAATGTGTCCCACTCTGGTCACGAAGGAGGGAACGTGCAGGAAACATTCAGCTATCAGCATCTGAATCAGCAACGTCACGGTTCACTGAGGTCAGCAGGGGAGACGGATAATCAGGCCTCATTTCCTGTTGTCACAGAAGCATCAACCAACCAAATATTTTTGTGTGTTTTGCTGATTCATATTTGGAACAGATCAGAATTCAAAAGGTTTTTGTTACGTCTCACTTCAGATCACCTGCCGTCTTTATTCAGTGTCTGCACCTCACAGCACGGTGAAATTAAACATGGAGGAGAGTGGCAATGTTCAGTGGAGAGATCATTAACCATTACCTCATCTGGGAAAGTAGAAGTAGCTTCTGCACCACACTAATTTATTATTTACCACACGAGGCAGTCGTACGGAGAAGTTACCAAGAAATACCGTTTGCATTTCCTTTGAAGCGCAGAGAAAGGCTGAGCTGGATTACAGAGCAGTAGACTGTTGCTGCTTGTGACTGCAATGGGAGTCCAGAAACCTTCAGCTGTGGCTGTCAGGCACAAATCTGTACCATTTACTTTAGAAATTAAACTAGAACTCTCCAGCCAGGCGCAACTACTGTACTCACGACATGTGGCTGTATAAAGAGAGTGGGTTTTATATATTTGTATATATTCAACTAGAATATATACAAATATTTCAAAGTGTGGCGCATCACTGGGAATAATCACTTTGGATCACAAAGCCTCAGCAGAGAATAAATTGAGCCACACTGGAGTAAACTGTGCCACTCATTATGTAAAACTGAACATTTTCACCTCAAATAATTCCGTGTGAAAGCCAAATAGATTCAGTGGAGGTGGCTTCATTTGTACAAACTGAAATATCTGTAAGGCACAGGTGAGAAAGGAGCTGATGGTTTCGCCATGTCTGTCCTTCAATAGAAGTCCAAATGTAAAAATGAAATGTAAAATGAATACTTTAATAATACTTTGATTTGAATAATAATAGGGGGAACTGGCTCAATTTCCTTGGTTACTGGCTGAAATGACCCCACTGCTGCCATTTTAACAGACATGTATCATCCAGTAGTTTAGAGTTAACACCATGATACATGACTAACATGAGGGAGATTGTATGTAAACTTGTCTGTTATTGGTTTTTTTTTGTGATTAAACCTTTTTTTGTATTATTATTTTTCAATTTATACAGTTGATTTACCAATAAAATACCAACATAAACCAAAGACAGCATAAAAAACAAAAATACACAAAAAAACCATCAAAAAGAAAAAGTAAATCAATAAATAATAATGAAAAATAATAATAATAATAACAGCACATTCCACATTTTTATCTTTGGGTATCCCGCAGCAACATTACAGTTCATGTTCAGTCACTTGGAAGTACGATAATAGAATATAATGTACAGGAAGTATGGATGAAACACAGGAATAGTAAAATGATCACTTACTTCTACCATTGTTTCTGAATATGGACTTTTCTAAAAGTATTTACATTATTATTAACTTTGTGAATGAGCTGCTCAAAAGAAGTTATCGCCGACAGCTTGTCTGTTATTGTTCAGAAAAGAGAATCATGAACATTCAAAACTTCACTTTGAACAGCAAAAAACAGTTTTTTGAACATCAATGTCGTTGCCACTGATTCCACGTGTCCATCACACGGTGAGAAAAATAGATGACTCTTTAAAGATGAGGTCACATGACCAGTTTTGTCAATAGCTGCTCAGAAACAAGGAGTGGCTCGACATGGCCCGTTCTCCCCTGATGTCAGTTGGCCTTTTAATAATGACCACTACATGCATTATTTCTCCTGGACTGGACCAACACACCAACTGTTGATAGGAATCAGACACCATGATACATTTATTGTGACACAAAATTAAAAAAACAGACTTTAAAATGATAACAACTTGATGAACAATGAACTGATGTCCTCCGCTGGTGTGCTGGAGGAACTCACAGCTCTGAAGTGTTTCACTCCACCTGCCTGGACGACTCCCAGATGTTCTTCAAGTTAGGCAAAGTTTTGGGTCATGGTTAAATAAGAGAAACTTTCAGTGGAAATGAAAACTTTTCTCACAGTATAGAAGTCCTTTATGTGAGATGGGTCCAATCTCAACACCGTCTCTTCCCACGGAGGGATTTCAATGTCAAACGACGGTCTCTTTCTAGTCCTGTCTCCTCTGTGTAATCCATTTGTGGAGGGAAATGTATTTCTTTCATATCCATGCACGGCACTGAATATTTGCATAAAGACATCTTTCTCTATTACATCATTTAGACAGCTTGTTCTGTACAGCCATTGTCTTTCCTTGGGTTGAATGTTTGGTGATTGATGATGGTAGCTTGGAGTCAGCGGACCCCAACAACCACAGCGTCGGTCCTCCGTCCTCCTTCCAGCCTCCCTTTTTGTTTCATCCTTAAACAGCCAGTCAGAAGCACTTTGAAGTGAAGGCAAAGGCAGATACAAAGAGAGAGAGTCCTCTGTGAAGAGGTGCCTTTTGGTTGTGGCTATTCCCCCGTGTCACCTCGCCTCAGGCCTGCATGGCTCTCCACCTCCAGCTGCATCGTATTATAGGAGACCCAGATTATCTTCTAATGCTTTGAAGAGCTTCATGTGAAGAGGACAAAACAGAAGCAGCTCTCTTCTCAGGCCGCCGCCATGACATGAAATACTAATGTGGCTCAAATGAAAGGCTCACCATTCAAAACACACCTTGACTCAGAGTGGGGAGCTGGCTGAGTCTGGGCAGCTAATGTGATTAGAGTGAAGCTGGGGGCGAGAGGACATGCAGCCGAGTCTGTCTGTAGACTCACTGCAGAAAATCTAGCAGCTGTTTAATATAACTTTTACTGGTGTCGAAGTTCACAAAGACAAGACTGTTACACTTTTATAAACATTAACAACTAACAAGACAGCAGTGATTACAGTCAAACTTTAACACATTTATATCAGAAACATGAGGCCCGGAGAAAAATAATGAAGCAATAGATTTACAGTATAAAGAAAAGCAACCCGAGGCGTTTAGTTTACCAAAGTATTTCAACCAATCAGCAACCATCAGTGACGTCACCTGTCGGTTTGTGAACGTTATGAATCCTCCAGTTCAGATTCTGTCCGTCACCATCTTGCAAGTTCGGAGCGGTTTGGAGCAGGAAGTGACCATATTTGGATGAGCTGGGGGCGGAGCCAGCCATGGATCTGATTGGAAACCTGACCATACTACGTCCCGCCCACCGATAGCTGTAACTTGACCGCACCACAGGCCTGTCAATCAAACGGACATGTCCCCAAAATACGTGTTTTTGAATGAATCTTCTTTTCTAATGAATGAGGGATTATTTTCAGATGAACCTTCATAAAACTAATAAGAAGGAGTGACTTTAGCTAACAACACCGAGATAACTGTTGGACACATTTTAGTGATTTTGCATTTGATGAGAGAAATTGAATGGAAGTCTATGGAGCTGACCTCTAGTGGCACTTGGTGGTAATGTAGCTTAAGGCACTTGGTGAAAGTCAAATCAGTCTCTTTTAAAAACAGTTCAGGTCTGTAAATGATTGTGACCTCTGAAGGAGGAGAGATACATTTGTGACTGCAGTGATCAATAAGAGGTCACAGCATTAAAGTGACGTCTCCCCTGTGTAGCTGTCTGTCTCCAGTGATTCAACATTAGACTTTATAGCTCTTTCATCTGAACACATCAGAATCTCACCTTCAGTAAAATACCTGCCAGTTAGCGGGTTTCACCCAATTATCAGTTTTTCTGACTGGATTTGCTTTCTTGAAAGAATCATCTGATTCTGTTGGTTCAGAAGTGAATTTAAAATAGCTTCAAGTCTGGGGGGATTGTGGAAGTTATAAACCAAGTCAACATGAAATGAGTAGGATGTACAGAAAAGAACTAAGGACTACTCATGAACTCCTTTCAAAGAGGAATGTAGATCAAAAACAGGCTTCAAACTCCGCCACCAAGACCTTCCAAGACCTTCCAAGACGCTCCAAGACGTTCCAAGACGCTCCAAGACGTTCCAAGACGCTCCAAGACGCTCCAAGACGCTCCCCAGGGCCTGCAAGACGCTCCAAGAGCCTCCAAGACGCTCCCAGAGTGTCCAAGACACTTCAATTGAATTGAATTGAATTGAATTGTATTTGATTTATATAGCACCAAATCACAACACCGGTTATTTCATGGCACTTAACACATTAAAGTCCTTACAGCAAGACTTTACAATATTATACAGAGAAACCAACAATTCAACAATTCCCACATAAGCTAGGAGGGAAAAACTCCTCTTTAAGGGAGAAAAACCTCCAACAGAGGGAAGAAAAACTCCTTTTAACAGGAAGAAACCTCCGACAGAACCAGGATCAGAGGTGGAGAACATCTGTTAACAGAACCAGACTCAGGGGTGGGCGGAGCATCTGTTAATAGAACCAGGATCAGAGGTGGGCGGAGCATCTGTTAACAGAACCAGGATCAGAGGTGGGCGGAGCATCTGTTAATAGAACCAGGATCAGAGGTGGGCGGAGCATCTGTTAATAGAACCAGGAGCAGAGGTGGGCGGAGCATCTGTTAACAGAACCAGGATCAGAGGTGGGCGGAGCATCTGTTAACAGAACCAGGATCAGAGGTGGGCGGCCATCTGCC
Organism: Embiotoca jacksoni; assembly: GCF_022577435.1. Taxonomy (NCBI): domain Eukaryota; kingdom Metazoa; phylum Chordata; class Actinopteri; family Embiotocidae; genus Embiotoca; species Embiotoca jacksoni. The sequence continues at coordinate 14,693,109 of NW_027185296.1, read as the reverse complement.
TCGACCAGTTGGGGTGAGAGGAGAGCAGAGAGAGAAAAGGACAGCATAGAGATACAAGAGAAGAACTGTTGGTGGAGACGACAAGCGCAGAGCAGAGACATGCAGCTCCATGACGGGACATCTGGAAAAGAAAGAACAGAAACTACACGAGTGAAGGAACTGAATGGAGACAACAGATAATAAGAAGAAACTATGGGAGAGAAAAAGATGGTGAGGTATGAGTCAGTTAAAGAGTAGGAGGAAAGAAAAGAAGATCAGCATGTAACGAGGTCCTCCAGCAGCCTCGGCCTATAACAGCATAACTAAGGGTTGTTCAGGTCTACCTGAGCCAGCTCTAACTATAGGCTTTATCAAGAAGGAACGTTTTGAGTCTAATCTTAAAGCTAGAGAGGGTTTCTGCCCCTCGAACACAAACTGGTAGCTGGTTCCACAGGGGAGGAGCCTGAACACTGAAGCTCCGCCTCCCATTCTACTTCTGGAAACTCTAGGAACCACAAGTAGACCAGCGTACTGAGAGAGAAGTGCTCTGCTAGGATTATATGGTTCTATAAGATCTCTAAGATATGATGGAGCCTGGTCATGTAGAGCTTTGTAAGTCATCAAGAGAATTTTAAATTATATTCTTGATTTAACAGGAAGCCAGTGAAGAGAAGCTAAAACTGGAGAAATATGATCTCTCTTGCTAAATCCCATCAGTACTCTTGCTGCAGCATTTTGGATCAGCTGCAGGTTTTTAATGAGTAATTTGGACATCCTAACAACAAGGAATTACAATAATCTAGTCGAGAAGTAACAAACACATGAATGAGTTTTTCTGCGTCACACTGAGGAAGGATTTTCCTGATTTTATTAATATTACGTAGATGAAAGAAGGCAGTTCTGGAGATTTGCTTTATACGGTGTCTAAAGGACAAATCCTCATCAAAGATGACTCCAAGGTTCCTCCCAGTTTTGCTGGAGGCCAAGACAACGTCATCTAGAGTAACTAAGTGATTACAGAAAGAGTTTCTGAGGTGTTTAGGACCAAGTACAAGAACTTCTGTTTTGTCTGAATTTAGAAGCAGGAAGTTTTTGGTCATCCAGGCCTTTATGTCTTTTAGACAGGCTTCAAGTTTTACTAACTGATTAGTTTCATCTGGTTTTATAGAAAGATATAGCTGAGTGTCATCTTCATAACAATGGAAGTTGATGCAGTGCTTCCTGATGACATCTAATGGAAGCATGTACAAAGTAAAAAGTATTGGACCTAACACTGAGCCTTGTGGAACTCCATAACTAACTCTTGTTTGTCTGGAAGACTCATTGTTGACATGGACAAACTGGAATCTATCTGATAAGTAGGATTTGAACCAGTCTAATGCAGTTCCTTTAATCCTCGTAACATCTCCTAATCTCTGTAATAAGATCGTATGATCAATCGTATCAAAAGCAGCACTGAGGTCCAGAAGAACAAGTACAGAGACCAGTCCATTATCTGAGGCTAATAAAAGGTCGTTAGTAACTTTCACCAGAGCTGTTTCTGTGCTATGATGAACTCTAAAGACTGAACATCTTCAAATAGATCATTCCTTTCGAAATGATCACAAAGTTGATTTGAAACAACTTTTTCAAGGATTTTAGAAATAAACATCAGGTTGCAAATTGGTCTGTAGTTTCCTAAAACAGCTGATTAAGAGTCGGCTTTTGAAGTAAAGGTTTAATTACAGCCACTTTAAAAGCCTGCGGTACATAGCCGGTTACAATAGATAGGTTGATCTGATCTAATATGGAAGTATTAATTAAAGGGAAGACTTCCTTAACAAGTTTAGTTGGGATGAGATCTAACAGACAGCTAGAGGATCCAGATGAAGAAATAATTCTACTTAACTCAGAGAGCTCAACAGGAGAGAAATGTTCCAAGTTTACATCTGGTCCTACAGTTGCTTTCAGGGCTGCTGTTGCTTAGCAACACATCAGTGATGGTATCAGGAAGGGTCGGCCCGATTCTCTCCCTGATAGTAAGAATTTTATTAGTAAAGAAGTTAATGAAGTCATTACTGCTGAGAGCTGAAGGAATAGAGGACTCAACAGAACTGGGACTCTTTGTCAGCCTTCTACAGTGCTGAAAAGAAACCTGGGGTTGTTCTTGTTGTCCTCTATTAATGATGAATAATATAAAGTTCTGGCCTTACCAAGAGCTTTCTTATATAATATTAGACTCTCCTTCCAGGCAGGTGAAATTCTTCTAAATTAGTGGAACTCCATTTCCTTTCCATCTTTCTAGTCGCTGCCTAGCAGAGCGTAGTTCTGAGTTGTACCACGGAGACAACTTCCTCTGGTTCATGACTCTCTTCTTCAGAGGGGCGACATCATCTAGAGTTGTAGCAGAGATACTGCAGTGTTTTCTACCAGATGATCCACTTGTGTGGGACTAAGATCAACGTAGATGTCTTCCACTGCTTTAACACACGGCATCGAAGAGGATAAACATGTAACTGCTTCCTTAAACTTGGCCACGACATCATCTGACAGACATCTACTGTAGTGGGATTTATTCCCACATGCTGTGTAGTCCATTATTGGAACTTCAGATGTTAATAAGAAGTGGTCCGACAAAACAGGGTTTTAAGGAAATACAATAAAATTGTCAGTTTCCATGCCATACGACATAACCAGATGGAGGGTGTGGTTACCACGGCGACGGGGTTTATTTACATCCTGATAAAAGCCTATAGAATCTAATAATGAGCTGAAAGTAGAACTGAGGCTGTCGTTGTCCACGTCAACATGAATATTAAAGTCTCCCACTATCATCACTTTATCTGAACTCAGCACTAAATCTGATAAAAAAAAAGTCAGAATTCAGTTAGAAACTCTGAATAAGGACCAGGTGGGAGATAAACAACAACAATACAATCCGTTTCTCTGCTTTCCAGTTTGGGTGAGAGACAAAGAATCAGACTCTCAAATTAATTATAACTAAGTTTAGGCTTTGGATTAATTGATAAACTTGAGTGGAAGATTGCTGCCACTCCTCCTCCTCCTTCTCCTCCTGAATCTCTAGGAATATGATAATTAATATGACCGGGAGGAGTTGCTTCATTAATACTAACATATTCTTCCTGTTGCAGCCAGGTCTCTGTGAGACAGAGTAAATCAATCTGATGATCAGTTATCAAGTCATTTACTAACAGAGATTTAGACCAGAGAGATCTCATATTTAATAGTCCGCTTTTAATTGTCAGATTTTTTTGATCCATTAATTTGGTAGGATCCATTTTTATTACATTTTTATTGACAGATCTTTTCTTGAGTTGTTTAAATATCGGTGGTCTGGGTACAGACACAACCTCTACAGGAAGTTGAAGGTTTTGGGTGAGTGACAGCTCTAAAGAAGCTGCAGAGGAGCTGTAAGACTGCAGCTCTACGTCCTGACCTCAACCCTGGATGTCAGGTTTTAGGGCTGTTAAGAGACACAGCCATGTTTCTAGAAAGAAGAGCTGCACCATCCAAAGTAGGATGGATGCCGTCTCTCCGGATCAGACCAGGTTTCCCCCAGAAAGTATTCCAGTTGTTAATGAAGCCCACGTTGTTAGCGGGACATCACCTCGACAACCAGCGGTGAAGTGAAGACGTACGGCTGAACATATCATCACTGGTCCAGTTAGGAAGGGGTCCAGAGAAAACTACGCTCCAAGATCCTCCACGACGGTCCCGGAGCATCCAAGAAACTTCAAAACACTCCAAAAGCCTCAAAGACACTTCAAGACACTCCCAGAGGCTCCAGGACACTCCCAGAGGCTCCAAGACACTCCCAGAGGCTCCAGGACACTCCCAGAGGCTCCAAGACACTCCCAGAGGCTCCAAGACCATCCAAGAGCCTGCGAGACGTTCCAAGACACTCCCAGAGGCTCCAGGACACTCCCAGAGGCTCCAAGACACTCCCAGAGGCTCCAGGACACTCCCAGAGGCTCCAAGACCATCCAAGAGCCTGCGAGACGTTCCAAGACACTCCCAGAGCCTCCAATGTGCTTCCAGCGCCTCCAAGAGCCTCCACACATTTTCACACAAATGACCCACAAATAAATGAAGTTACTACGTTTCTATATCTTCTGTTGATAAAGACACATCAGAGTAAATAAAGATCTGAAATAGTCAGGTACATGTTTAAGTGCATTTAATATGGAGATAAAAGAGACAAATGACATAAAAGTGGAAAAAAACATAAATAAAGAAAAAACAAACAGGTATTGACGAAGAATAAATATGTAGAGCTGCAGCATCCCTTCTCAAACACACACACACACACACACACACACACACACACACACACACACACACGCACGCTCAGCATATGGCCTTTAAAACGTGGACGGGGAACAGGAGTTTTTATTCTTCACCAGCAAATCTCTAAGATGCTAAAATAGAAGCTTTATAAAAGCTGGAAACTATCAGAGGTTTTACATTGAGAAGGTCGGTTATTTAAAATAAGTCTTATAATTATATCAAGTCTATCCCACTTCAATAAATCTATATCAAATGTCAGTTAATATCGAGAATGCTCGCAAGTTAATTAAAAGAACCATAACAAGGGAACTTCTACTAGAACTTAAAACACAAAGAGCTGAACAACATTCATCTGGTAAACAGAAAAACCTGAAAATTAAATGTTCATTTACTTCAGAAAAGCACAGAAACCAAACCAGCTTCAAAGACAGGATCCAGTTCCATTCAAACTAGACGTCTACGAACATGTGGTGCACTTCGTTAGAGGCAGTGTCAGTACTTCACTGAATGATGGCAGCCAATCAATGTTTAGGGATGTTACTGGTAAGAACATAAAGGTATGATCAGCTGATTTAAGACAAACATAAACAAAAACAGAGCGTCCTTCATTTTTTCAAAGGTATAAACATTGACAGAACCAGAGGAAGTCACACGGTACCGTACCGATCCAGTCAGCCCGGGTCAGACAGCAGTCAGCCCAGTGCATGTAGTTAAAGACACTGAATGATCTGGAAGATTAACAATGTTCTCAGCAAGTTTCAGCTGAACGTCGGAGTTTTGAAGATGAACAACAGTTGCTTTACTGTTCTCAAGCGTTTCTGTTGGGAAGCAGCTGGACCGATCAGGAACCTGCCACATGTCAGGATGTCCCGGACCCATCCGGAACCTGCCACATGTCAGGATGTCCCGGACCCATCCGGAACCTGCCACATGTCAGGATGTCCCGGACCCATCCGGAACATGCCACATGTCAGGATGTCCTGGTGGAAAGTCTCGAGTAATGACAGATACCAGTTCACCATGCTTCACCCACAGAGAGCCGTCCGGTCCTGGTGTTAGTGTCAGTCAAGGTAAAGGAGGGGAAAAGAGGAGATGCCCTCTCAGAAGAGGTGGGTGGTGGAGCGACTGAACGTGTGGTACTTCCTCTCAAACATGGAGGGCAGGTGGACCATGGAGGGGGAGTTACGAGCCTGTACACAGAAGAACAAATAAGAACATGATAAATATGTACGGACAGTTGGAAATAAAAATCTAATGTCAATACAAATTGTGCTGTTAAAGGATTAATGAGTTTATTAAAAGTATTAATGTATATTGTATATTGCATATTGGTTTTAGTAACATTATTTCCTGAGATATATGAACACTGGCTCATAAGAGCAAAGTTGAATTTGGCATGTTACTTTTTGACTTTGGACTAAAACACCAGTAATGTTTTACGTTAATGTTTTTGTCTGTGCTGCACAAGCTGGAGAACAGACAGGAGCATTTCTTGTTTGAACCAATCATCAACCATCAATGATGTCATCGTTGGTTTTACTGCGCCACAGGCCTGTCAATCAAACAGACACGCCCCCAAAACCAGGTCTTCTTGAATCTTCTTTTCTAATGAATGAGGGATTATTTTCAGATGGACCTCCAGAAAACTAATAAGAAGGAGTGACTTTAGCTAACAACACCGAGATAACTGATGGACACATTTTATTCACTTTGGATTTGATGAGAGAAGTTGAATGGGAGTCTATGGAGCCGGAGGCTTTTTGGAGACGACCTCTAGTGGCACTCGCTGGTATTGCAGCTGAAGACACTTCTGGATCAGAACCATTTTACAGACCCTGAAGTTATGAACACGTTTATTTGCAGTCTGTGGAATAAACGTACTGAAGGACAGAGTACCAAGTGCAAAATGCCGAAGTGTGGTTCATTGTGAAATGGTTTCATAATTTCCAAACAAACAACACTTCCGTCATGTCAGACTTGTTGATCATGAACACCTGTCAGTCAGGTAGAACAGTGGTCATACAGCTGGCAACTGTTTGATGGAGGTCAATATGGGAAATAATGAGTCCAGTAAGCATTACAGGTGTTTAAAATGGAGGACAGGAACAGGTGACAGTCAACCTGACCTATGTTGACATTAATTTTAGCGAGCAGTTTTTGTGTAAACGAGCCAAAACACACAATCAGCACTGCTTCAAAATTAAAGGCATATGCCTTGATATTATGATTTGTATTCTTAATATTTTTTTCTTCTGCATTGAAGTTCTTTCTAAAAAAAAAACCACCTGCTTGATCAAAGCAGATATAGCTAAAAGCTAACTTTACTCACTGAACAGCTGTTCATTTGAATGGTCAGGGATTAAACTATTATCTCAAATGAACCCTTGATAATGTTCAGGATCTACCTGTACTCAACAGTGATGTCATTAACACCTGAAATAAGTCAAATCTACAGTTTGTGGCAGCGTGACTTTAATGGGACTACTTTCAGGATGATGTCACTACCTTCAGTTTTAAACTCGTATCCTGGTCATTAGAGGGGCTAAACATTCACTCTATATACGCTTTTTTCAGGACAGTCGGGACTATCCAGACTTTTCATCATTTGATTTGATAACACTTGGAGATTTTTTTAAATTAGCCTTTATATCAATTATGAAATTGTTGGTTTCACATGTATCACACCAGAAAATATTTATATTTTTTTATAGTTGTGTAGAGATTATATACAATCTGATAATATCAGAACACAACGTTAACTTTCATTATCTTCGGAGCGCTTCGGCGCGCGCGCGCACACACACACACACACACACACACACACACACACACACACACACACACACACACACACACACACACACACACACACACACACACACACACACGAGGCACCAACACCTTTGGAAAGCTGGAGTCGTGTTTCAGAGAATATGAATTTGATGAAGACTCATCACATGAGGAGGGAGTTTAACACCGTCGAAGAGTTCATGTTCTCCCTTTAGGGAATGCAGGCCTCCACCTAAAGGGACTCTTTCATTTCATCTCTGTCCAGCTTCATCACACACACTTCTGTAAACAGAGATCCCCACATTACAGCCCAGTGACCCCCCCTCCCCCACCACCACCACCAGTCAGTAACCATGGTTATTCTGAGGAAGTCCCAATCAAGCCTTCAAATCTCTGCCCATCACACATCTGCCAATCTGGAAGCTTATGTTCCCCCTGTGGACCTGGAGCTGGGGAGCTGGTCCTGGCTCTGGTTCTGATCCATCAGTGTTGTAGGGTCAGAGTTTCTGAGGAGTTGATTGGGGACTAGAAATGCACCGGTGCTATTTGGATGTTAGAAGGCAGATGTAGAGCACACAGCAGGCGGTGAGGATGAATCTGAATTAAAAAGATGATCGGTGCACCCCGAGTGTAAAACGAGACAGTAACGTTTGCTCACATCAGACTCCGGACCGAGCTCAGCGCTGCTCTACAGCAGAGTCTCTCTGCGAGGACTGGTCAGAGCAGCCTTGCGTGGGTCCGAGGCACCTCGGGGGTCCCCGCACGCCCCAGAAAAGGTCGAGCCTTTGGCATTAACGGGCTGAGCAGCTGAAGACTTCGGCTTGAATCCTACCGAGGGCAGAGGTCTGGCCACATGCTGGCCCGCTTTGTGCTGGGGTTTTCTGTAGCTGAGCTGAGTGGAGCGGCCAGCTGGGATGGAGGGGCGGAGGGTTAAAGAGGTGGGCTGCTGGGACACGGGGAGGTTTAAATGAGGCTGTGCTGGGTGGCTCCATAACGGAGCGTGGAGCATGGACTTTGATTCTCGGGTGCCGGAGCAATAGTTGAGGTTTTGTCTGAACTCGGGGGTGGGGGCGGGGCTCTGGCCAGGGGTGTGGGGGGGGAGTGCAGGGGCCACGCGTACAGACGGGGACCCTGGTTCTGACAGGAGGTTGGTCCAGAGAGTTAGAGCGCTGCACCACTGCACTGCTTTTAGCAGAATCAGTGAAACTGAAGGTCGAGGCAGAGCGAGACATCTGGAGCACATGACAGAGGGGAGACACACGGAGCAGCCATTTACATGTGATGAAGATGATGAAGAAAATAAACATGCTGACAACAATACAGGAAGAGAGGAAACCACCAGAAGATAGATAGACCAGTAATAGAGTTCATAGTATAGTGCATATTACAGTAAATATACTTTTACCTCTGTTGAGGCCTGCTGTAGGTCATTTATTCATCAGCAGATGACCCCTCACCCTCTCATGTAAACTCTACTGCATCACTGACTCTGACTTTCCACTCCAACACTAACCAACCCAGATCAACTTCTAAACCTCTTCATCAGGGTTCTCCAACCTTTGACCTCTGTGAAATTCAAAGTGTCCAACAGCTCCTCATGTTTAGAAACACACAGCGCTCCTCCAAACCAGCAGAGAAAGATGAGAGAGTCAAATAAAGTGTTCTAATATAAGATTTATCCATTAAAATCCAGTATTTGTCCTTCGATCTGGACTCCCTGCCCCTCCTGAAAGAATCATTTTAGGTCTAAACCTTGTATATGGCTGAACCATGTGTGAAACTGGAGGGCTTTTAATCTGTGTAATTTTGACCTTTCACGCTCTCTGTGACAGACACTCTTTATAGCGCCGCCCCCTCTGTTACAGTCCAGCTGAAAATATTGTATTTATGTTACTGACCTAATTTCTGAGCACCATTTTTTTAATGGCAACTGTGTGTCTCACTGTGGGCGGAGCTCCACATCTGCTGTGTTTCTGTCCTCTGATCTCTGTGTGTCTCACTGTGGGCGGAGCTCCACCTCTGCTGTGTTTCTGTCCTGATATCTGTGTCTCACTGTGGGCGGAGCTCCACCTCTGCTGTGTTTCTGTCCTCTGATCTCTGTGTGTCTCACTGTGGGCGGAGCTCCACCTCTGCTGTGTTTCTGTCCTCTGATCTCTGTGTGTCTCACTGTGGGCGGAGCTCCACCTCTGCTGCACTGACACAGAGCAGACACAGGTGGAGGGAGGAGGGAGATTGTCTAAACGTTAATCCCTCACATTGATAATGTCGTTCTCTCAAACAGGTTAAATAATAAATGAGTAAAAATGGTGAAATGGAAACATACCTGGCTGCATATACCGATACCTATCAATATATTTAGGCTGCCTGCTAAGGTAAGTCTGTGTGTTGAAAGCACTGCATACAGTGGGGCAAAAAAGTATTTAGTCAGCCACCAATTGTGCAAGTTCTCCCACTTAAAAAGATGAGAGACGCCTGTAATTTTCATCATAGGTACACTTCAACTATGAGAGACAGAATGGGGGGAAAGAATCCAGGAAATCACATTGTAGGATTTTTAATGAATTAATTGGTAAATTCCTCGGTAAAATAAGTATTTGGTCACCTACAAACAAGCAAGATTTCTGGCTCTCAGACCTGTAACTTCTTCTTTAAGAGGCTCCTCTGTCCTCCACTCGTTACCTGTATTAATGGCACCTGTTTGAACTTATCAGTATAAAAGACACCTGTCCACAACCTCAAACAGTCACACTCCAAACTCCACTATGGCCAAGACCAAAGAGCTGTCAAAGGACACCAGAAACAAAATTGTAGACCTGCACCAGGCTGGGAAGACTGAATCTGCAATAGGTAAGCAGCTTGGTGTGAAGAAATCAACTGTGGGAGCAATTATTAGAAAATGGAAGACATACAAGACCACTGATAATCTCCCTCGATCTGGGGCTCCACGCAAGATCTCACCCCGTGGGGCCAAAATGATCACAAGAACGGTGAACAAAAATCCCAGAACCACACGGGGGGACCTAGTGAATAACCTGCAGAGAGCTGGGACCAAAGTAACAAAGGCTACCATCAGTAACACACTACGCCGCCAGGGACTCAAATCCTGCAGTGCCAGACGTGTCCCCCTGCTTAAGCCAGTACATGTCCAGGCCCGCCTGAAGTTTGCTAGAGAGCATTTGGATGATCCAGAAGAGGATTGGGGGAATGTCATATGGTCAGATGAAACCAAAATAGAACTTTTTGGTAAAAACTCAACTCGTCGTGTTTGGAGGAGAAAGAATGCCGAGTTGCATCCAAAGAACACCGTACCTACTGTGAAGCATGGGGGTGGAAACATCATGCTTTGGGGCTGTTTTTCTGCAAGGGGACCAGGACGACTCATCCGTGTAAAGGAAAGAATGAATGGGGCCATGTATCGTGAGATTTTGAGTGAAAACCTCCTTCCATCAGCAAGGGCATTGAAGATGAAACGTGGCTGGGTCTTTCAGCATGACAATGATCCCAAACACACCGCCGGGCAACGAAGGAGTGGCTTCGTAAGAAGCATTTCAAGGTCCTGGAGTGGCCGAGCCAGTCTCCAGATCTCAACCCCATAGAAAATCTGTGGAGGGAGCTGAAAGTCCGTGTTGCCCAGCGACAGCCCCAAAACATCACTGCTCTAGAGGAGGTCTGCATGGAGGAATGGGCCAAAATACCAGCAACAGGGTATGAAAAGCTTGTGAAGACTTACAGAAAACATTTGACCTCTGTCATTGCCAACAAAGGGTATATAACAAAGTATTGAGATGAACTTTTGTTATTGACCAAATACTTATTTTCCACCATAATTTGCAAATATATTCTTTAAAAATCAGACAATGTGATTTTCAGGACATTTTTTTTCTCATTTTGTCTCATAGTTTAGGTATACCTATGATGAAAATTACAGGCGTCTCTCATCTTTTTAAGTGGGAGAACTTGCACAATTGGTGGCTGACTAAATACTTTTTTGCCCCAGTTTGAACCTTCTGTGAGACTCAAACCAGGTGTTGAGCTACAGGTTGGAGACCCCTGGTCTACACAATCATATTTAGCTTCATATGTCTGTATCCATCCAAAGCCTCCATTAGATCCAACTGGTGGGTTCTCACTTTAAAACAAATCAGCATGTAGCTGACTTCATCCGAGTTACCTTTCTGGAAAACAAACAAACTTCAGACAGTCGTCACCATAGCCAGAAAAAGAAAATGAGAAGGCTGCTTGTCTCTGCCCGAATTCAATCTGTACATCGTTTTACAAAACAATCAGAAAGGACAGAAAATCAAGAGAGACAGAAATAAAGAGTCCATCCCTCTTTGTACAGCTCCTTCTGTTGAAATGACTTGTCTGTATTAAAGGAACAAAAGGATCCTCTACAATAAAAAAAAAAAAAAAAATACTTCAAACTGCTTCTACTGTCAAGAAGAAATGGTTCCAAACCTTTAACGTACACATTAAAGGACACTTTAGTTCATTATAAATGATTTCATCTTAGAGACTTTGTTTAATATCAGCATGTGAACTAAACTATTCATGGATTCTGACACCTGATAATGATTAACAGTTAATATATCACTGCCAATTAGGCACATTTAGTGACTTAATCACATTCTAGTTAAATTAAAGGCCACGACGTGATGTGGATGTTCTTGGACAAAAACATTTGATTGTTCTCCGGTGATCAAATGATTACATGCATCTCAAAATGGACCGGTGTATGTGTGCAACTATATTCAACAGCTACTTGTACACACAGTTGTGTCTATGTGGATGCACAGTATGAACTGTTCTTAGCAGTGAGCCAACACTACATTAAATTTGGAATGGACATCAATCTAATGCGTGTCCTCTTTTACAATCATATTTGTATGTGTATGCATGTTTTATAAATATCATAGAATAATAGAATAAAACCAAGAACGTTAAGGTTGTATAATATGAAGATATCTCACGTTTGCTTTTTCATTTTACTAAATCTGTAATTCTTTATCAAATGAGTGAAAATGGTGTGAATAATGTGAGTTTGGTTTTTCATCAATGTTTAATGACAAAACATTGTTATAAAATGAACCATTGAAACACTGGCTAGGACACAAAAAGTGGAGGAAAGTTATTAAGTAAAGAGGCTCTTTTCCTGCTTTTTAATCAAGTCAGAATAAAAGAAACGGACAGACTGAACACTGGATTGTGGATAGAGATGAACTGAGGAAGACAGAGATGGACAGAATAGGAACAGGTGGACAGATGGACGGTCAGAGGGACAGACAGGATCGTAGCTCTGCTTGTACACACATATACACAAACCCAGAGAGAGGATTCATTATTATGACAATAATTCATGCTCAAAGAAAATACCATAAAACACCAACTACTATATTTGTTGGTTCCTGAGAAATATTAAATAAAAGGAATGAATGATACTTAAAGTTAATCTCGGCTGGTTTATCCTCTCAGTAACTGACCAACAGACAGACAGACACGACAACAGAAAGACTCACAGCCAACGTGGAGCTGCTGCCGATGCGCTGCTCAGAGCTCAGCTTCTTCTCCTCTGGAGTCCCGGAGGCCATGAAGGCCCTCTGGATCACACGCTTCGGAGTCTTGGTGAAAGAAAACGCCCTCGTCACCTGGCACGCACGCGCACACACACACACACACACACACACACACACACACACACACACACACACACACAACGGACAACATGCACAACATCCACAACACACAAAATACACACACACACACACCCAGGAAATAGTAGTTATTGATTGACATAGCAAATGGTGTGTTTTACATCGTACATGATGGATTTCCAGCAGCTTCTTTATGACGAGACCTTTCAGTAGAGTTCTGCTTGTCTGTGAACACTTCACAATGTTTTAATCATATATATCATAAATATGACATATAATAAAACTAGGATGCTTGGTCCTGTGTTTATAAAGGAAATGATCCAACATAGCATATCTGTGAATGTGGGATATAAGTAAACCTCTGCTTTCAATATCTGGTATGAATCATGTGCAGCAATATGTGGATCTGCACGTTTCCAGTTACTGTGGATGTTCCTGCACAGAATGAAGAATGAAGAACAGCTGTTCACTGCAGGTCTTCCACAACATTTGTGTTGGATGAAGTCAGAGCCGGGACGAGGCCATCTGAGACCAGAGCGTTTGACTCTTTGAGCCCTTTTTGTTTAGATGACGTGTGATTTAAATGTGGTCGTCTTGCTGTGCCCAACATTCTCTGACATTCACAATTTATTGTTCCATCACTGAACAAGCTGTCCCATATGCAGCAAAGCAGGCCAGAACCATGATACTACCACCTCCATGCTCTGCAGATGAGATGAGGTTTTTATCTCTCGTTACCTTTACGTTTCTCATTAACGTCATGCTTCTCGTTACCTTTACGTTTCTCGTTAACGTCATGTTTCTCGTTAACGTCGCGTTTCTCGTTAACTTTACGCTTCTCGTTACCTTTACGTTTCTCGTTAACGTCATGTTTCTCGTTACCTTTACGCTTCTCGTTAACGTCATGTTTCTCGTTACCTTTACGCTTCTCGTTAACGTCATGTTTCTCGTTACCTTTACGCTTCTCGTTAACGTCATGTTTCTCGTTACCTTTACGTTTCTCGTTAACGTCACGCTTCTCGTTAACGTCATGCTTCACGTTACCTTTACGCTTCTCGTTAACGTCATGTTTCTCGTTACCTTTACGCTTCTCGTTACCTTTACGCTTCTCGTTAACGTCATGTTTCTCGTTACCTTTACGCTTCTCGTTAACGTCATGTTTCTCGTTACCTTTACACTTCTCGTTAACGTCATGTTTCTCGTTACCTTTACGCTTCTCGTTAACGTCATGTTTCTCGTTACCTTTACGCTTCTCGTTAACGTCATGTTTCTCGTTACCTTTACGCTTCTCGTTAACGTCATGTTTCTCGTTACCTTTACGTTTCTCGTTAACGTCACGCTTCTCGTTAACGTCATGTTTCTCGTTACCTTTACGCTTCTCGTTAACGTCATGTTTCTCGTTACCTTTACGCTTCTCGTTAACGTCATGTTTCTCGTTACCTTTACGCTTCTCGTTAACGTCATGTTTCTCGTTACCTTTACGCTTCTCGTTAACGTCATGTTTCTCGTTACCTTTACGCTTCTCGTTAACGTCATGTTTCTCGTTACCTTTACGCTTCTCGTTAACGTCATGCTTCACGCTACCTTTACGCTTCTCGTTAACTTTACGTTTCTCGTTAACTTTACGTTTCTCGTTACATTTACGCTTCTTGTTAACGCCGCACATAAAAAATGTGAGAGAATCTTTAGTAGTTTAGAAGTTACCCGTTGTTCCTTTGTGACTTTTTGAACTGTTACATGCCTTGCTCTTCAAAGATGGTTATTGGTCCACCTCTACTGATGAGGGTCTCTTAAATATCCTTCCAGTTAATGACCATCAACAACCGTTTCCATGAGGACCTCAGAAATCGGCTGTTGGTACAATGATAGACTTCCATAGACGCCTGTTGTAGGAGTCAGTGTTCTTTAAATAAAACAGCTCAGGTTCACATACTCACAGCAGTAATACTTGATCATGTCCCCCAATAAATAAGTATTAGTTTATCGTATTCTTTAGTTCTCTTTGTCTGCCATTATGTCTGATCATGTTTATTCAGAAACATCAAATATTTGAAAGGGTTTACAAACTTTAAGCACTATTGTAGATGTTAGAATATTTTTCTGTTAAATCTAATAAATGCATAAGAAAAAAAACTGTTTTTGTGTAATTTCACTAGTAACAGTCAGACAGACAGTATTATTAACACAGGCCATTTATTTTGCTCAACTTGTCCCAAAGATACCCATCCCACTGGTTAATGACTGTACAACTAAATCAAAAGGAATACGATTTCTTTGTGTATAAATTCATTAATGTTTCGGGTATAATTCACAGAAATGTGAGGGTGCACAACACCTGGACTACAACTTCTAAAATACAGTCAGCCTGAACTGGTCATATAAATAAAACAGGACATCTTCTTCTGCATTTACCTTCTTGGAGGTCTTCTTGATGGCTCTGGAGGCCTTGCTTAGGGTGCTGTCCATGTCCTTAGTGCTGACCTGCAGTGAGTCTGGTTCTGTACACTGAATCAGGTCCTCCTGTTAATAGGTGAAACATATTACAGCTTCAAACCCAGTATAATCAGTGTGAACTTGAAGTGTGCCGCTCTGTAATGAGCACACATCCATACATGATTCTTTATGTTTGTGAGATGGATGTGCAGCAGGATTCACAGACACTCTTTATTTCTCCTCGGCATGCGATGGGGCGTTTTAACAAGCAGCGCTGTGTCTCGTTGGTATTCACACTGCAGCGCTAACCCAGTGAAAGCCATTAGGAATGCAGCTGTGAGGAGGCAGACACACCAGAAGGCAACATCGCCCTCTGCTGCTGACTCTGATAAATACAGGAGTGTCACCTCCACATCTTCCACCGAGATCAATAATCATTAACCTTAATCAGCCCATGACAATTCAGTTTGACATCATTTCCTTAAACAACTAAATGACAAGGTTGCTAATATTCTATTTTACAGTGTCTCAAAGTAATAACCAAACTTGCATGAACTGCTTGTATATGTTAGGGGCACATTTACATCCAGTGACTCTTATTCACAACATGTATGTCGTCCATTCCACTGGCGCAGCCTCACTACACTGACAGTGCAAAGGAGTACGTTGTGCTGTGTATGTCCACTCTACACTGGAGGTCATTAGTTAAACAGTTTGTTCTTCTGCCAACGTGATTCAGCAGATTCAATATGAAACAGAATAATGGAAAGTGTCAGTTTTAATGTCAGTGGGTTGACATGAGTATTAAATGAACTGTGCTGAACACAGGCCTGGTGCTAGCCGTCATATGATATGATTCCGCATACACCCCTCATGTACATACACCCCTTTATCACACAATAATTAATAACACACAACTAACTCTCTGAAACAGAGCAAAACACAACAACTTTGTCACACTAATAACTGTGAATTAACAAACGGACACTGACAGACGGCATGCTGGGTAAATCAATATGTTAATAGCTGTGAGAGGTTCCGATGCGACAGAACATTTAAGGAGAAAGATGGAGAATGAAGATGCACAACAACAACGTGTCCAAGAGATCTGCTCAGTCTTCTGTTTTTAAAAATCTGTCACAGACCAAAATATAGATATATTGTAAAGTTGGTGGAGCTGCTGTTGTTGCTGGTGGTGTAACACCATGACTTTACTCCATCACCACAGCAGGAAACATGTCATACCAACTGAATACTGAGTATGTTGGATCACGGTGATCGATTTGAGGGGGCCAAGTGACCGCATCAGTCAAACCAAAAAAATCACACATTGTATGAAGAAGCATCTTCTGGAGACACTACATATGACATAGAAAACAAGAAGTGGACTAACATTACAAATGCAATAACAATCCCCCTCTGCATGGACTAAGGAAGTCAAGGAAGACGTGTTCAGAGAAATGATGAAAACCCTGGATTTATGGTAAGTCATGTGTACAAAGGCACAGTACATAGTAACTGAAGACATAAGCTGTTTATGCCATGAGGGAAGTCAGCGCTTCAATCAGGTGTGGTGCAACGAGAAAGGCTGGACAGACACGTCTGACATGGTCCGAAATGTCTGCAATTTACAAGCCATTTTGTTGTTCGTGTAAAAAATGGATTTCTAGACATCCACAAGACGCGCTCTCCTCAGTGAACAAGGCTGTTCGATAATGTTTCCCTGGTAAATTAACAGCTGCCCGGGTCAATTGTCGGCCACCAGCACAAGTAAATCCTCAACCTATGGGAAACACTGCGTTAGAATAGAGCGAAACAACTACCTTTTATATCTCCGAGATACATTTGTGAGGCTCATTACTATTGTCTTCGTTTGATGGCCTCGTTTTTACTCCTCATACCGACAGACAACTCCACCTCTATTTATATGGCAGCTCTAAATGAGCTCTGATGTATCAGAACTTCCGTCTGGGCTCCTGAGGCCTCCAAAGCTGCCAGTAGTAGAGATCCTAATGAAGGTCATGGGAGCAACATTGGACCAACTACTGATTGGAGATGAAACAAGTTTTATCTTCTAGTAATAAAAGCTGTTGAGGACAATAAAGCTTTCAGAGCTTCCTTCAAACTAGCCATTTCTTGTCGTGTGTGAGTGTGTCTTCTTACCGCATCAGCCCTGCAGATGGTGTTGGCAACATGGCGGCAAAGTGTTCGCAGCCAGGCGCTTTTAACCGTTTCCTCTCCAGCCAGTTGGAAGCTGAACAACAAGTTCTCCTGTTCAGTCGGAGGGCGAACCACCAAGGCGAATGCATTCACACACTCTGAAAGGAGGAAGTGAAACACAGTGAGGAGAACAGACTGATGGAGGAGAAGGTAGATATCACAAAGAGACAAAAATAAAGGAGGAAATCAGACAGTGAAGAGATTTAAATGAGGAGAATAAGATAGAAAAGGATGATCAAGGAAAGATGGAAGAAACAGCAGAAAGAAGCGATGGCCTCTCTGAGTCCATCAGTACGTATGTTCTTCGAAACCCGTTTAGTCAGCCATGTTGGGTTTGGGATAAGACTTCTACTGTTACCCTGTCCTCCAAAAACAATTGTGAGTCTGCGCTCTAGTCCAATTACTAATATTTAATTCAGTTTAAATACAGGGGTCCCACTTTAATTCAAATGTTAAACTCTCTGACTGTCAGTGACTAAAGAGCTGAATCTCCATGAGATATAATGAACAGAAAAACATGCTGCTGTTGTACTGAACAGACAAGAAACAGGCTGACACATGTTCATCTGTTTGATATTAAAATAAATTAAATCCATGTCTAAATACTGGTTTCAGAGGGAAATAATTTATCTAACAACAATGGTAATTAAGCTCACAGCCTCATAAACTACATTTTAATTTATGTCAGTGAGCACTAATGCTACCAAACACACACTGACAATAACTAGCTAACTAATGTTACAGCTACAGACATGAAAAATATTACATTTTGATAAATGGAAACTAACATTTAAACATGCAAACTAAATTCCCTGATATTCCTGGACTTGGACCAACAAATTCCCTGCCTGGGAAGGAGCTTCTAAAATTCTCTGATATTCCCGTACCTGTGGGAACCGTGTAAATATTACAATCATTTTCAGGTTTTTTTTCCAAAGAAACAACGGAGGAATGAATTTTTTCGGCACTTCCTGCTGCATCCTCCTGAACACATTGGAAAACAACTTTGGCCATTACCTAAGGTTCGTCATGGAGCTGTATTACAGGGTGTTCAACCATTGTGTGGCCTCTTCCACTGAAGTGCAGCAGTAGAGGGGATAATAAAATACCCTAAAATGAGCTGCAGCTGAGGCGGTTAGCTGTAACTGTCCAGTGTGTGCATGTTGTCATGGTTACCCTCCGTGTCCTGCAGGTCCAGCACTCTTCGGATCTGAGACAGCGGCATCAGTGCGATATGTTTGAGCGGAGGCGGCGGCCTTGTCTGTCCCAGCGGACTCTTAAACGTATTGATCACCTTGTGTCGCTTTCTTGCAATCTGGAGACACACACACACAAAGTGAGACGGCAACATCGGCGCTCAGTGACCAAAGTTAACTTCCAAGTTACATCCCTTGAGGTTTGGTGCACTTGGCTGTTTGTCGGTGAAGCTGCTATTGGTTACTTGGCAATAAATCAATAAGGCTTTCATTGAGGTAAAGAATGAAACTCATTAATGTCACATTAATTAGGAGCAGTGAAGAAGAGAGGAGGGAGGGAGATGGCAGAGGATTAAATACAATATTGCATCATCAGTCCATACAGTACTTCAGAGAATCAGAGGTCAAAATGTTGTATTATTTTACGGTGGCTTATCTGAACAAATTAAATGAAATAGGATTGTTTGTGGTAAAACTACAGAAATTAGACAAAATTTAAGTTTGGGAAACCACTTAGTAAAAAACCTTATTACTTAATACAGTAATAATCATGTCCTCTGGACTCCACAGGAGGACGGTGAGACGATTACAAAGCTGTTGTCTATGTTGAACTACACCTTTCCTACCCTACAGACTGGGGGAGGGGGGGAGGCTTTAAGCAGCTCCTTCAGCATCATCAGACGATAACAGATTCTCACCCTGTATAACTCTGATTAAATCTTTTAATTTATGTATTTCTTCTTGTATCTAAATGCACAATTTAATAATTTTACAATAGTGAGACCACTTCATGAGAATAAGGAGTGAACTGCTAACATGCTAACCAAGCAGAAAGTTTCTCTCCGTTCTCTTAGAGCTATGGTTTTTACTTTGTTCCAGTTTGTCTTCAGGATTGAAGCTGCTTCTATCAGTTCAAATGATTTAAAAACCTCCAGCTCTCTGTTCCCTTTCTGTTGGTATGTTGCAGCTCAAAGTCCCTTAAGCTAAAAGCAGATTATACGTTGGCAAATTTAATAAACGTGCCAGTTCTGCTTTAATTAGTTGATGTTGCTGCACATTTTCTCAGATTTGTACCAACATTTAGGAAGAAACCTAGAAAACAAACAGGTTTTTCAAGTGGAGTTTTAAGGAAAGGCTGAAGATGATCTGAGGTGAGGCTGAAATAAACCGTCAGACTAGACTGTGGGGACACGTAGAGGACGTGTACGTGGTTATTAGTGTTCATGCAGGTTCACCTCGAGGCAGTCGTTGAAGAGGAAGAGGGTGACGTGTTCTCCACGGTCACACGGCTGGTCTCCCAGAGAGATCGTTTCTACCCGGTGGACCAGGCTGCGGTGAGAGGACAGCAGGTTGGCCTGCAGAGAGACAAAGACGGTGATAGGACAGCAGGTTAGTCTGCAGAGACGAAGAGAGGACAGCAGGTCGGTCTGCAGAGAGACAGACGGGGAGACGAACAGAGGGCAGGTTAGAAGAGAGAAGAGGAGACAGTTCATGAGATAAACCATCTGGTCCTTTAGACGGTGTGGACCCTGGACAGACAGGCTGACAGACAACCTTTCACATTCACCTAGCTGTCTTTTCTATGTCTTGAGCTATCGTTGTCTTTCCTAAACACCAAAATCATTTCTATTCACCGTCTACTAACTAACTACTAAATAATGAATACAATAGGATCAAACACAGAACCGATTACTTACTGTACAATAGAAATATTGTCTGACAGCTAGCAGGTGTTTTAATGTAACATTGACGTACTTTCTAATAAATAAGAGACAAGAAGAGTTTAAGTTCTCACATCAGTGAAACAGACTGTGGGACAGTTTATCAATGCCTATCTAACATCTGTAGGAAACATCTGCATCACTGTCAGACATGGGTTGGTAAAATAAACATTGTACACATATGAAACTAATGATCTGTGGAACATTAGATTATTTACAGAAACAACCAGAGGAGCCTGAACATGTCAGAACTGGTTTTGTCCTGTGGAAGAACATGGATGTAAAGATCATAACTAATGTATGATCAAACTACAGACATGCAGGCATAGAGAGGCTCCAACTCACAGGACAACCGTCCACTTCATAGACAACATCGAAGATTTGCTTCTGGCCTTCAGTCTTCCTCTTGTCCTCGTTGATGTGACTGGAAGGTCGAGAACGGAAGAAGACCATGAAATTGTGGAACCATTAGTCAATCAATCAATTAGTCAATCAATCAATTAGTCAGCCAACCGAGAATAACCAACAATGATCGGAATAATCCATCAGCTCTATATTTTTCTCCATCTGTCAATCAATCAATCAGATCTGTTTGACCAAACCGTGTCCTCGTTTCATCTGATGGAACCGTTCATCACAAACATTTGTTTTTTGGACAAAAGCAATTTAAGCACATCTGTTTGGATAAAGTTCTAATGAACATTTTACATTATCTTCCAACATTGTATCTAACCGTATGGTACATCCATTACTGATGATGTCACCAAACGGGATTACTGCTATACAGTGGTGTGAAAAAGTGGTTGCCCCCTTCCTGATTTCCAAATTCTTTTTTTTTTTCCAAAAAAAATTGGAAATCAGGAGGGGGGGCAAACACTTTTTCACACCACTGTATCTTCTCCACTGTTATTAAAGGTATGGATTTGACTACACTTACAAGATGCGTTCTAAAGTTCAACAAATTCTGGCTTCAATCCATTGCAAATCTTTATTTGCTAAATATTTTTACTCAACAATGGTCAATTATTACAAGTTGAATATATATAATTGTCAAGACTCGTTAAGAATGATGAATAGAGCTCAGACAAGCTGTTAATTAGTCACACAAAGGATCAAACAGCGAGATATTCCCAATAGAAAGGTGAAGGTGGAGCACACTCACGTCATGACTTCTTTCAATGACTCGATTGCTTTCTCCAGCGTTATCTTATCTGGGTTGTCCTCTGACGTGTGTTTCTTTATGTCTGTCATGGTGAAAGAAAAGAAAAGTTAAGAAGTGGAGAGGCAGGAAAGGCGTAGAGGTGTGTGTGTGTGTGTGTGTGTGTGTGTGTGTGTGTGTGTGTGTGTGTGTGTGTGTGTGTGTGTGTGTGTCACCATTAAGAAGCAGGGCCACACTGGGCAGCCTCTGTACTGGTCTGATGAGCAGCTCCACCAACGTCTGCCTGCCGCACTCCGGCTTGGACTGGTTGATCTGTACAGTAAATGTGTTGGTGAGACATCATGTGACACACTGACTCAGAGATTAATCTTTGTACTGAATACTAACCACCATCTGAATGAAGGTCAATTCAATCTGTTCTACGAGTCATTGTTAACTCTACTTTAAACAGTCTACAGTGAATGGAGACGTCCTGGGTATATAATATAATATATAATGGACACGTCCTGCATATATAATATAATATATATTGGACACGTCATGGATATATAATATAATGGAAATGCAAATTAGTGGAGATTCGTGTCTTTGCATGCAATCGCTTCACCTTTGGGCTGAATACACCATAATACTTCTGAACATAAACACAAAGTAGATGAAATACCTTGAGAAAAGCATGGAAGCGAGGTTTCTGTTTCTCACAGCGAACAATCGTCTCTTTGCTCATTTCAAAAAAATTGACGAAAGGGGGGTAGGCCTTGACCAGCTCTCTAGACTGTAGACAGAGAAGAGGAAGTCAAATCAAAGGAATGAGGACGATGATCCACACATATAACACATACAGGGAGTAAACAGGACCAGCCATAGACTCGCTCTGACCTAAACATAGTGTTTGTTTCAGGGTAGGTAAGAGGTCCCAACAGCTGCTTAGTCTAGTCTTATATATTATTATAATATATTATACATGTTATTTTACTCTTTTCAAACCATAAGGGGCCCCACACGTATTACATACACTGCAGTAACTGAGCTAGCTAGCGTCTATGTGAGGTGAGGTGTATGTGAGGTGTTTAGGGAACATGGTAACTTCTAGCTCGGCATGCACATCGTTACCACCACCATAAATAAAGAGATTGTCAACACTGACTTCATCTGACACTAATTCATATGTTCTTGTTTCATAATGATTTTACTCCAAGTTTGAACACAGATGTTCAACAAAGTAGCACCAAATCTAAAGTACACAGTGAACACCTGTGTTGGACTCCAGGTAAGTGACAGGTAGCCATGTGTACAGGATGCACACTGTAGAGTATGTAAACATTAAACTCACATATTTGAGAATGACGTTTCCAACACTCCTGCTCTCGGACCAGTCTGTGAGGAGCTCCTCCAAGTCACTCTGATGAGAAACCAACAGGTGAACAACAATGACACCATCACATTCACTATGTCACAATGATTATGACACAGTTGAGGACATACTACCTTTATTCTGGTGTGAACGTCATGTATTTCTGGGATGCTGCCAAATATTGTCTTCATCTCCTCCTGGGCCAGGATGGGTCCTCCAACCTGACCCTCCTTTTCCAAGGGGACCTTGAAAAGCTTAAAAAAAATATGAAGAATATTACACACAAAAAGGTGTTAAAAGGTTTATTCAGCTAAACTCAGTGCACATCTCCCCACTGTCCACTAGATGTATGTGCATGAAAAAAACAAAAGCAGCCCTGTCTCTGAAAATGGGAAACAAACGCACAAAGCAGCTCAAACCAACACACACAACATTACTGCAGTCAATCAGCCTCAATAACATTGATTTCTAACAATGGAGAGATATCAGAGAGTCGAAGAGCACATGCAGCCAACAACTGGCAAACATAGCAACATCTGCATGGCTACTCAGCGCTAAGTGGACCACCAGGAGTCATTAGCAAATAAATAAAGAAGAAAGAGACAGACTGGAAGTTGTTGCTAAAAGTCACATCTATGTGCTTAAATTAAATCTGTAACAAAGTGTGAAGAAAGAGAAGGATTTTAAGTTATTTTATAGTTAAGAGGTACTACAGCAGGTGTTCCTGCTGTAGTACCTGGGCTGTATGGTAATATGAGTAATACCCAAGTGGACACGCTACACACATTGACACTAGTACCCTATATCATGCTAGGACCACTCCCACACTGAATTCACCAGGGTCTTCTTCAAGAACTATAAAGAATAGCATTTATTATAGTGGTAATATAAAATAAAACCAGCATAAAACCTGAAAATGAATGGTCTCTTATAAGTTTTTGTTCCAGTTGACTCATTTGGGGGAGAAGATAACATATTTTAATTTAAACCAAACATCTTGCATTTAAATTTTTACTGTTGGATCCCGTTAAAAATGAAATCCAATCAGTAGCCTATTGTCTACTGCCCATCTGAACATGGACTTATACAATCAGATACCCGAGTAATTTGTTGTAAGATGAAAAGTGGAACTGCTGCACTCAGAAAAACAGTTTAAGGATATTTTCCCTTGTTAATATGAAATGAAAAACAACCTCAGATTGACAATAAAAAGCAGTCATGAACATCAATCCGACTCATTCCCAGCAAGCAGGAAACACTGAACGTCTTTTATATTCATAGAATCATTTACAACTGTGTGCTCCTTGGATAAATGTCATGGAGCTACAGAAGCAGCCTGAAAGGAAGCTTCATCAACATGACGGACACACGCACACACGCCTACCTGTAGGATGGTACTCAAAATGTCCACATAGTTGCTCTCCGTCTGGTAGAGCTCCTTGGAGACCTGCCACCTGGCTGACTGCTTGCAAACAACCGGAGTCGAACTCTTGGGCGGCTTCGAACTCTCTGGAGGAACAAGAGAAGCAGGGAGGAGGAAGGAAAGTTCTTAATAGATCACTGGCAAACACCGCCAAGTGTCCATCCAACGTTGTTCAGCAATTATAATACATTTAAGAATTAAACAAATTGTACTAAGTAAAATCTATATTTATTGGAATAAAACTGTTCTGACACCTTTTACTTGCTTTACCTCAGCAGATGGAAACACAATTTTTCACTTTACTTCCTTTCTTTTTTTTTATTAAACCTTTAAGAAAAAGTGTGTACACACTCAACATGGTTTGTAGGATGAAGAATCTGTTTTCTCTGTTTTTAACAACAGTGCAGCACCACGGCTACATGATGACAGACACTGCAGACATGTCACATTTTACATTATCATTAGTCACCATGAGCACTTCATCTGTTCTTATATCATAAACAACTAGATCTGAAGGGAAGTGATGCTCATATTCTGTATGATAAATCACCAAAATTATGGAAAAGAGTTTGAGAGTAAGTACAGTTATCAGTCCCTCCACAAAACAATAAATAATATAAGAAATAAAAATGAAAGCTCTACCAATCTTTTTGCAGTTACATTTTTCCTCAACAGGACCTCTGCTGATGCTGCTTTATCAACAAAAATATCTCTACATGTATGGTTCCTAACTTCTCCTTATCAAAAGAAACCATGTGCAGGTTGACCAGACCAAACAGCACGAGAATGATTGAAGGGGTTTATGGGAAATGTGGTCTAATCATACAGTACATGTTAAACTACATGGTTTTCATACAACCTTCCAGCTGGAGGAGATTGCACTTTGTTGTCATACATGATGTGTTGAGTTGAAATAGTTTAACAGTTAAAGCATTTATTCTTACATAAAATGCAGCCTTTGTTTTCTACATGGTTTTGTAAAAATACATCACTTTTATAAAAAAAGATTAGAAAAGATTTTTCTCATTTTTTTGTAGAGTATGCTTTTTAAATCATAAGAAGTTAAAACATGACTCTTTATTAGGTAGTAACCTTAAAAAGAAACAACATTTTTCTTCATCTTCACTTTGCATTTTTTGCCCATATATGGCATTTTTACCAAAAAACTAAAATCCGAAATATAGAGATTAAATTTATCCACAAATTGCTTCTCGGTTTTGAGAAAAGTTGCATCAAACGTTTTGATTGCATTAAAAAAAAAAAAGAAGAAAAACCCTGTGTGAAATCTTAGAAGGATGGAGTTGTATGAAACTAATACATTGATCAATTTAGAATATCAATATGTTATGCCTCAGTGCCTAATTCCTCTAGACAACCCTGAGAGTGAGACCAGGTGAGGTTCAAACTTGTACTCCTCTACACTCAGATGGTCTGGGTGTGATCCGGTCCTTCAGTAGGAATTATTATTTTTTTGAACAGAACTGAAATGTGTTGTTTTTTTTTGTTTTTTTTTCCTGCTTGTCCTTCCAATATCTGCTTTAGATTAGCCTCAAACTTACCTGATATCTGCTAATAACATTATGAGGGTCCTACTTTTAATTCACCACCTGACCTGCAGACGCTCCTTCCTGCTGCTGCTCTTCCTCAGGCTGCTGACAGGTAATCAGGTGGGACACTTTCCTTCTCTCTTCCCTGTCTGTCCTAATCCTCCTGTCCCTGGTTCTCCTTCTTCTTATCCTATTCCTGGTCACAGTACTGTGTCCTACTCTGTCTTCTGGAACAGAGACATGGTCAGTGTGCATACAGTTCTCCAATGAGGAACAAACAATCAGCCATCACACAATCACTGAAGAGAGGGATGTTCTCTCACTGTCAGATGGTACCAGAGACGGTATCACAGACGGTACCAGAGACGGTATCACAGACGGTACCAGAGACGGTACCAGAGATGGTACCAGAGACAGTACCAGAGATGGTACTAGAGACAGTACCAGAGATGGTACCAGAGATGGTTTCAGGGAGGATAAAGCAGGTGTTATAGTTCAGTCCCCCGTCGTCCCCCTCTTACCTGCCAGGGCCTTGCATGTCTCCGGGGTGTTGGAGATGTCGAGCAGAGAGCCGATGGACAGGGAGTGCTCTGCTGACGGCCTCTTGCGAGGCGGGGGGAAGGGGGAGATCTCCGTCTCCTTGGTGAGTTGAGCCAGCGTGTCCCTGAGACGCCGACGCTTACGGTTACTGTTGGGGGTGGTGAGGGAGAGGAGGGACACGGCTTTCTTCATGGCCGGGCTGCCGTTCTGAAGTCAAAGGGACGAAAATAATCTTATGCAAACAAGATAAATTCAAGTCAAGTAAAAAAAAGAAAGAAAACAAGAAAAGAAGCTGCACTTCTTTTAAAATATGACACGGGAACTTTTGTAATTAATGTCACAGTCTGTTGAACAGGAAGATGATCTGTTGATCAGAATTATCATTTGATCCCTTTTCCTTTCTTTGTTCTTCATCTCTGGTCATAATAATAATATTAATAATAATGTCATGACTTTTGTCTGATAAAATGGTCACCGTGTCAGTGTGTGGGAGCGTGTTAGTGTGTGTGTGTGTGTGTGTGTGTGTGTGTGTGTGTGTGTGTGTGTGTGTGTGTGTGTGTGTGTGTGTGTGTGTGTGTGTGTGTGTGTGTGTGTGTGCACCCAACACCCATTAGTTGTTCACAACTGTTTTTCTGGGTTAAATTTGTCATAATATTTATGTGATTCTGTAATTGGAGTGGACCTTAATCTCAGCAGGACTGTGATGTCAAACTTTGGTATTCAGACTGTGGAAATTTGATGAAGATGTCCACTGAGAAACTCTCTAAGGGAGATAAGATCAGACTGACTGTGGAGAGATCCACTGGTACTTTACTGTACAGCTGGGACAACCTAGTTCAACCAGGTTTCAAATTATTTAGAATAAAAAGCAGCATAAAAACAGAACTGTAGCACTGAGACAGGAACAGGAGAAAAATAAATGAGATCATTTTTAAAAAGTTACTGAGAGAAAGAAAAAAAAAAAAAAGTAAGAACACGAGTAATCCAGTTTTATTTTTTGCCTATAAATCTTATACAAATACAAAAAAGTAATCCTCTTTATTTTGTCTGTACTTCATAAGCATATTGTGTCAGTTTATTAGTGCTGTTAATTTTGGCTTGTACTTATACAAACACATTAATACGTCCAATAACAGACTCACCTTCTCATACAGGTACATGGACTCTCCGGCCCGAGCGTCCATCTGAATGCTTCCCCAGAACCACTGCAACAGAGGACAGACGAGTCTTTTACTGAGCTCCGAGTCTCAACGAATGTGGAATAACAAACATTTTCCATGAAACCAATCAAACTGCAGAGTTCAGAACAAAGGCTGTATCAAATGTGGAGTTTTAACTACAGATAAACCACCATCTTCCCTCAGTTAACCCAACTCATCCACTGAAATAGAACATTATTATTGATCCTCTCTGTCAGCCCAGATGGAGAGTCAGAGGGCCTAGACGTGATCTACTGAGGTTCAACCTGAATCCTCATCAAACCTTGATTCTGTTTAACAGTCAGGATTATCTTCTGCTCCCTCTGGTGTCACTAACCTGCTGTCACCAAACCTCTCAGGATGCCGTGTTATTCTGTTATTCTACCGTGTTATTCTGCCGTGTTATTCTGTTATTCTACCGTGTTATTCTGTTATTCTGCCGTGTTATTCTGTTATTCTACCGTGTTATTCTGTTATTCTACCGTGTTATTCTGTTATTCTACCGTGTTATTCTACCGTGTTATTCTGTTATTCTGCCGTGTTATTCTGTTATTCTGCCGTGTTATTCTGTTATTCTACCGTGTTATTCTGTTATTCTACCGTGTTATTCTGTTATTCTACCGTGTTATTCTGTTATTCTACCGTGTTATTCTACCGTGTTATTCTACCGTGTTATTCTGTTATTCTGCCGTGTTATTCTGTTATTCTGCCGTGTTATTCTGTTATTCTGCCGTGTTATTCTGTTATTCTGCCGTGTTATTCTGTTATTCTACCGTGTTATTCTGTTATTCTACCGTGTTATTCTGTTATTCTACAGTGTTATTCTGTTATTCTGCCGTGTTATTCTGTTATTCTGCCGTGTTATTCTACCGTGTTATTCTGTTATTCTGCCGTGTTATTCTGTTATTCTACCGTGTTATTCTGTTATTCTGCCGTGTTATTCTGTTATTCTACCGTGTTATTCTGTTATTCTGCCGTGTTATTCTGTTATTCTACCGTGTTATTCTGTTATTCTGCCGTGTTATTCTGTTATTCTACCGTGTTATTCTGTTATTCTGTCGTGTTATTCTGTTATTCTACCGTGTTATTCTGTTATTCTACCGTGTTATTCTACCGTGTTATTCTGTTATTCTGCCGTGTTATTCTGTTATTCTACCGTGTTATTCTGTTATTCTACCGTGTTATTCTGTTATTCTACCGTGTTATTCTGTTATTCTACCGTGTTATTCTACCGTGTTATTCTGTTATTCTGTCGTGTTATTCTGTTATTCTGCCGTGTTATTCTGTTATTCTACCGTGTTATTCTGTTATTCTGCCGTGTTATTCTACCGTGTTATTCTGCCGTGTTATTCTGTTATTCTGCCGTGTTATTCTGTTATTCTACCGTGTTATTCTGTTATTCTGCCGTGTTATTCTGTTATTCTGCCGTGTTATTCTGTTATTCTACCGTGTTATTCTGTTATTCTGCCGTGTTATTCTGTTATTCTGCCGTGTTATTCTGTTATTCTACCGTGTTATTCTGTTATTCTACCGTGTTATTCTGTTATTCTGCCGTGTTATTCTGTTATTCTACCGTGTTATTCTGTTATTCTACCGTGTTATTCTGTTATTCTGCCGTGTTATTCTGTTATTCTACCGTGTTATTCTGTTATTCTGCCGTGTTATTCTGTTATTCTACCGTGTTATTCTGTTATTCTGTCGTGTTATTCTGTTATTCTACCGTGTTATTCTGTTATTCTACCGTGTTATTCTGTTATTCTACCGTGTTATTCTGTTATTCTACCGTGTTATTCTACCGTGTTATTCTGTTATTCTGCCGTGTTATTCTGCCGCGTTATTCTGTTATTCTGCCGCGTTATTCTGTTATTCTACTGTGTTATTCTGTTATTCTGCCGTGTTATTCTGTTATTCTGTCGCGTTATTCTGTTATTCTACCGTGTTATTCTGTTATTCTACCGTGTTATTCTGCCGTGTTATTCTGTTATTCTGTCGTGTTATTCTGTTATTCTGTCGTGTTATTCTGTTATTCTACCGTGTTATTCTGTTATTCTGCCGTGTTATTCTGTTATTCTACCGTGTTATTCTGTTATTCTGCCGTGTTATTCTGTTATTCTACCGTGTTATTCTGCCGTGTTATTCTGCCGCGTTATTCTGTTATTCTACCGTGTTATTCTGTTATTCTGCCGTGTTATTCTGTTATTCTGCCGTGTTATTCTGTTATTCTGCCGTGTTATTCTGTTGTGTTATTCTGTTATTCTACCGTGTTATTCTGTTATTCTACCGTGTTATTCTGTTGTGTTATTCTGTTATTCTACCGTGTTATTCTGTTATTCTGCCGTGTTATTCTGTTATTCTGCCGTGTTATTCTGTTGTGTTATTCTGTCGTGTTATTCTGTTATTCTACCGTGTTATTCTGTTATTCTGCCGTGTTATTGTTATTATGCCGTGTTATTCTGTTATTCTACCGTGTTATTCTGTTATTCTACCGTGTTATTCTGCCGTGTTATTCTGTTATTCTGCCGTGTTATTCTGTTATTCTGCCGTGTTATTGTTATTATGCCGTGTTATTCTGTTATTCTACCGTGTTATTCTGTTATTCTACCGTGTTATTCTACCGTGTTATTCTGCCGTGTTATTCTGTTATTCTACCGTGTTATTCTACCGTGTTATTCTGTTATTCTACCGTGTTATTCTGTTATTCTGCCGTGTTATTCTGTTATTCTACCGTGTTATTCTGTTATTCTACCGTGTTATTCTGTTACTCTACCGTGTTATTCTGTTATTCTACCGTGTTATTCTACCGTGTTATTCTACCGTGTTATTCTACCGTGTTATTCTGTTATTCTGCCGTGTTATTCTGTTATTCTGCCGTGTTATTCTGTTATTCTGCCGTGTTATTGTTATTCTGCCGTGTTATTCTGTTATTCTGCCGTGTTATTCTGTTATTCTGCCGTGTTATTCTGTTATTCTGCCGTGTTATTCTGTTATTCTGCCGTGTTATTGTTATTCTGCCGTGTTATTCTGTTATTCTGCCGTGTTATTCTGTTATTCTGCCGTGTTATTGTTATTCTGCCGTGTTATTCTGTTATTCTGCCGTGTTATTCTGTTATTCTGCTGTGTTATTCTGCCGTGTTATTGTTATTCTACCGTGTTATTCTGTTATTCTACCGTGTTATTCTGCCGTGTTATTGTTATTCTGCCGTGTTATTCTGTTATTCTGTCGTGTTATTCTGTTATTCTGCCGTGTTATTCTGTTATTCTGCTGTGTTATTCTGTTATTCTGCCGTGTTATTGTTATTCTACCGTGTTATTCTGTTATTCTACCGTGTTATTCTGCCGTGTTATTGTTATTCTGCCGTGTTATTCTGTTATTCTGCCGTGTTATTCTGTTATTCTACCGTGTTATTCTGTTATTCTGCCGTGTTATTCTGTTATTCTGCCGTGTTATTCTGTTATTCTGCCGTGTTATTCTGTTATTCTACCGTGTTATTCTACCGTATTATTCTGTTATTCTACCGTGTTATTCTGCTGTGTTATTCTGTTATTCTACCGTGTTATTCTGCCGTGTTATTGTTATTCTGCCGTGTTATTCTGTTATTCTGCCGTGTTATTCTGTTATTCTGCCGTGTTATTCTGTTATTCTGCCGTGTTATTCTGTTATTCTACCGTGTTATTCTACCGTATTATTCTGTTATTCTGCCGTGTTATTCTACCCTGTTGTGCTAACATGTACTATGTTATTCTGCCATATTAAGACTGTACCTGACCATTATCACTGTACTGAAACAAACTCTCCTCCTTCTATATTCTTTATGCTGTTTTATAGTTCTGTGTTTACACGTTTAAAGGCTTTCACATCTCAAAAATCAAACAGATTTTCCATTCTTTTTTTCTATTGACCCAAACAATCAATACTTCATTAATTTATAAAAGTATTTCTATTTTTTTTTTTTTACCAAACATCTTCTATGTCTGTGTCAACGTGAAACCACTTACCTCCTGTTTGACCACGAACACTATGTTGGAGGGACAAAATGGCAGCTCCTTTACCGAGTTCTCCTCCACCACCATGTGTGTACACCTTTCATCTCCAACCTCCAGGTAACCGCCACCTGTCACACAGAAAACAGGGAGATTATTTAAAAAAATTATACATATCCATAGACATAGGACCTGATTTACTAAGATCTCAAATAAAGAGTACTAAATTACGTGTTTTTTCCAAACGTTTGCACATTTATTTTGCACCCGTTTTGCAGGTGATTTTCTGAGTAATTGCGTCATTGGAATCAGGTGCAAATTGCTGTATTTAAATGAGGGTTTGCATGTTAAAGTGATTCCAACAATGGAAAACAGAGCGACCGCTAAAGGAAATCTGATCCCATTGAAGTTAAGAAATATAAATATAACAAGAACAAAACGCTTTATAGGAGATTATCAGCAAGAAAGTCAATACTGTAGGAAAAACAAAAAGGCGGAAAAATGCTTAATAATAAAACATGGTCAAATAAAAGAGGAGGACGGTGATGAGATCCTCTAACAGACACCGATCAGCAGGTCCAGATCTTTCTGTGATGAGCAGCTGACTTTTCATTCAGTGTCTGATGAAGCTACCTGTGAATTCTGCAGGACTCATTCAGGATGTGACAGCTCACCTGAACAACAGGACTGGAGGGAGATCCAAGCAGAGATACGCTGGAACCACCCAGAGGCAGCAAAATGCTGAGTTTTTAATTGCTGGTATTTCGTGGCTCCTTCTTGTTGTTGGCTGTCAATCATCATTCAGTTCATTCAATAACTCAGAAGTATCATCGCTGGACAAACGATATGTCTGAGTCATTTTCCCCCAAAATGGTTCCACGGGTGTAAAACCTCGTTCTCTACGTATTCTTTGGTTTCCTGCATCTCCTTCACAATAAGAGCAGCCGTCTCTCCAGATTTGCGCACCTGATTAATATGTTCCTTTCAGTCGTACTAAAATACACAACAATCACTTCTCCTGTTTCTACTTCCTGGTTCAGTAAATATCGTTGCAGGTGATAAATTGTTCTATTTGCATGTTTCTCAGTATTTTACACCTTCAAGCAGAAACGACCAATATTACATATTCATGCAGGCAAACACGCAAAATGGACGAAATGTGTTAAATTGCACATTTAAAAGACGCAATCCTCACTGCACGTCTTTAGTAGATCTGATTGGACATTTTTTTGCTGGTGGTTTGGAGTTTGCATGTGATTCAGTATGTAAAGAGTTTGGAGAGTGGGCTCATTTGTGGTCACTTTTCCAAAACCAAAATTGTAAATAAAGAAATGTGTGCGTGTGTTCTAATGTAAACTGCTGATGTTTGCATGTCTGGCTACCTAAATAAAACCAAATACATAAACCTGTGCTGCAGGTGGTTGTGTGTGCTGTGGTACCCACCGTGTTTCAGAGTCCTTTCCTCCATGTTGGCCTTCTCTTCCTCTGAGAAACCCAGAAAACTGAGGATGCAGTCCTGGAATGGAGGCACTTTGAACGCCGTTCGAAACTCCTCTTCACCTGCATGGAAACTTCTAAAAGAAACAAAGGAGAAAGAAATAAGGTGACTATCATTTCTACACTTGGGGTTCAAATTCTTCTCCATAATATCTTCATAAACAAAAAAATAGCCAGTGAATATGCTCTGTAGGTATTAAAACTATTACCGTATTTTTCGGACTATAAGGCGCACCGGATTATAAGGCGCACTGTGAATTAACGTGTCTATGTTCACACATAAGCCGCACCGGATTATAAGGCGCATTAAGCAAAACAACACAGTCCGGTAAATCAAACTCTGGGCGTGGGCTGCCCCACATGAATGCACTTTTAGTTCAGACATTACATTCCTGTTACGGGCCGATCAGGTCGTGACCCATCGTACCGTAATGCTCCGAATATCCACTGAGCGGAGCGGCTTCCTTGCTTACCAAAGTCATACTTACACATTTCAACAGATTTTTGAGCGCATTGTACCACATAAAATCGATCAATAAGCACAACAAGTAACCATACAGAAGGCGCGCTGGATTATAAGGCGCACTGTCAATTTTTTAGAAAATTTAAGGATTTTAAGTGCGCCTTATAGTCCGAAAAATACAGTAATTTCAAAGCCTCCTGAATATAAATTATTTTATATTAGTTCTTCATACAATATATTGTAATGAACTATTTCTTCATTTATTGCAACATGTCAACATAACAATAGTGAGTGATTTCACCAAATAATTTCAAACATCTATATACAGCAACATTAATAAAGTGATCAAATGGAATCTTATCAGAGACTGATATGAAAACTTTGTGAAGGATAACTGAGTACTCAGAGTTTATCAACCATTCCTTCTTGGCCCACATAACACATAGAAGTAATAATAATCATTAGAGCTGGATGCACTGACATGACCATAACAATCATCTCCCCATCTTCACTGCTGAGAGACTCTGCCTCTCTGAAATCATCTTTTATACCCAATCATGTTACTGATCTGTTGCTAGGTAACATAATTAGTTGTGCTCCACAACTTTTCCAGTCTTTTGTTGACCCTGTCCCAACTTTTTTGGGAACGTGTGACTTGCAACAAATAAAGAATTAGGATATTTTGTTAATAAAAACAATAAAATGTATTCTATGTTGTTTTTGATCTGTTTTCAATTAGAAATGGGTTGATAAGATTTGAAAATAATTGCATTTTGTTTTTATTTACATTTTACACAGCGTCCCAACTGTTCTGGAAACAAGGTTGTAAATGAACAAAACAAAAAATGTGTTAAAAATGATAAAAACACGTTTCAACATTACAATGGAACATAGACGTCCTTCAAGGATTTTCAACTTACACATCATCTCTTCTCTCCCAGGCCTTATGAATCCATGATGGAGTGAGGATGGGAGTCCCCATGCACACTGCCAGCTGAGAGACGAGGGCAGGACACGGGACACAAAACAAATGACTCAATGTGTAACCAAGAGGTGAAATAAAGGACAAAATACAAGGACATAGCACTACAAAGAAGGGCATGACATGGATGGAAGTAGTTTCTCTGTCAGTGCTCCCACTACAACTACCTCCCTAGTCTATTTTCATTACTCCTGATTAGGCTGTCACTCAGAATCACAATACAAAATACAAAAAGTACAAACTACTTCTACTACCTCAGGCACAGTTATAAAAAAAAAACATAATAATAATAAAAAATAAAATTAAAAAAAATAAAAAATAGTCTGTGCTTGAAACAATTCATTTGTGAGATTGTTTTTTTTAAATTCACCATCACACTCTGAAATAGAAAACAGTCTTGATTGCCGATCAAGCCAATAAGCTCTCACTGCATTTTGTTTTGTTCTGCTGGAAAGAAATTCATCCTGCACAAGAGGAAGAAAAGGGCAAAGAAGTGTATACATGAAACAACGGCAGGGAAGAGGAGAGAAATAGATCAAATAGAAAATAACTGCCAGGAAGGGTAGAAAGAAGTAAAGCATCAAACATCTGTTCACTCATACAGAGAAAAGCCAAGAGAATTAGAAGTTTCCATCTATTCATCAACTCATCCACCTCTCTCCATTCATCCCAATGGAGGGCGGCAGAAAACAGTCTTCTAAAATAGATCCAACAAAAATCTTTCTTTTTAAATGGAGTATGAAATAGATCCAATTAAAAATCATATTACAGTTTCAGACATTAGATCCCGACACTGGGATTCAAGCTAGCTGGTAGTACACGTCACGTAATGCTCATTCTGTGGACTCAGGAGGTGAAGGTGGGGGTGGAGCTACACAATCAGAAGAGGATATATATAAATATAAATCATCCAACTTTCAGAACATGAGTGCTGCTTCCCATCGTTGTCCTGCATGTTTATAAGGTTTCAGCTTTAATTTCTATTTCGGCTCATTCGTTTTGATTTCACACATATCATATTTCAGCTCTAGTACACGTTTCTGTGGCAGCACTGCTCATATCTTCATGGATTGTTGAGATTTTGGGCAAAGCAACCATTATTCTTTATGCATCAGCACACCACACCAGCGGGTGAATACAGCTGAAATACCATAAAACTGAAACCATGTTGAGGTGAATGAAAGATTCTGACAGAAGACAAAGAGACTGATGGATGGCTGCCATCAATTTATGGTGGTGGGCTGCCCAATTCAAGTTTCTTTTCTGTTAAATGTATATGTGGCGACACATTTCAGCCTTTTTAATTCATCTGTCCAAGAGGAAGACATGAGATCTGTGTAGGAACCTCTGAGTGAGCGGAGGGGGACAGCTGTCTGTCCACCGCTGTCTGTCCACCGCTGCAGCACCATGAAACTGACACTCACACAGACCTGCATGCTCTGACTGACAGCAGCACAGAGAACAAACATATAAAAGTGTGGTTACTCTTCACTGCAGTAGATGCTAACAATAGTTTGGATGTAAGAACTGAAACTCGATCAATCTGACGAGACATCTGGAAAGTTCATCACATACAGGCTGAGAGATGAAAAGTTTCAACAAGCTGGAAGTTCAGGTGTCGGTGCTGCAGGATAAAATCAGCCTGCAGCCACTCAGTCAACTAAATACTAACATGGGTTAACTATTAAAACTAACCATTAACCAGCTGATACTTATGGATGTGTTCATTAATTCAGTCTGAAACATCAGAGCGTCATCTGAGCTGTCATTTAGACATTCAAGAAGCAAATTAAATTATTTCTGCCAAACAAAGTAATTATAAAATATATCTGTTAATAACTGTAACTTGCCTAACGATTATTAAAAATAATGAGAGCAGAATGAGGGTAAAGAAAAAGGAAGCATGTACTAACCCTGTATTTCTCTCCACGAGTGGAGTAAGCTATGAGGTGAGTGACCTTGGTGCTGAAGTCTTTCCGGATGATTCCACCCATGTGATGAACCAGATTCACCAAGTTCTTCTACATGGAGATAATAAATACCAACACACATTCAGTACAAAGATGAATACCGAGGTGGAACATGCCTGACATTTATTCATCTGTCTGAAGATAATTAGTCACACTGAATAGCTCAGACTATTATGGCCCCGATTACATGACCACAACCAGCATGGTGTGAGCAGGATTTACACGTATGTGGTGTGGAAACGGGACATATGTGATGATGCCACATTGACTTGCTGGAATTAACACATAGACCGTTGTAATGGACCTAGATATGTTTAAATTTGTTCTTTGGGACCAAGATACATACTGAATGGGGCGGTGTAAACATCAACCAGTGATTGGTCTGTGTGTTAGGTAGAAGGACTACGAGCAGATAAAGAGACCTAACGTTGAGTTAATGAGCTCACCATCTCCTCTTTGTTCCTGAAGCCGGTGAAACACAGTGACAGGTTCATCATGGTGGTGGAGTAGAGAGGACGGCAGGAAAACTGGAGAGGCTGTGAGCAAGAGCAGTGGAAATCAGTAGCACAAAGGTTAAATGAACTGCAGGTTTAATACTTTATCAATCTGTATATTGTTTTTTTAAATGGATGATAACAAATTCATTCAGAGCAAAGATGAACACAAATTGTGATTCCAACAGATTATAGTTTTTAGGCCAGATAAAAGTCTGACATGGACCAACAACAGCCTTTCCCTTTCTATGACGAACATCTTCACGATGCTGTGTTCTGGTCCAACACGCAGAAAACATGTTTCCCTCAGCCAGAACGTCTGGAAACATCTGCTCAGCTCCAGGTTGAAAGGTTTAATAAGCCGTGCTTCAGACTGAGCTGAGATATAGAAATGAATTGAACTGTTGATTACACATTAATGTCTGTGACATATGTTATGCCCCGCGACCTTTGCATAGAATAAACATGTTGTCAATCAAAGACTCACTTCCTCCTTGGCAGCGCAGTGCAGCACAACAGGAGGGCCGACGATGCGGTTGTCTCGTTTGTACAGATATCTGTAGTCCGGAGAGTCAAAGTCTGGGAGCACAAACACCGTCTCAAACTCAGTGTTCTCCTCGTCTGGAAACTCCTGCACGGTGTCTGTCACTATGAACGGGGTGTTGATGTCCTGAAGAGGAAGAAGCAGAAGATGATGGATTAGTGCAGGACAGACTGGTGACGCAGAGGTAACAATGAGGCTTGTTGGCCTTGTTAGTGACGTTGTTAGTATTTTATTAGATGATTTTATTATCAAAAGATGTTCTTTTAAATGAGTAAAAACTAGAAAAAAGAAAGCTGAATTGATATATATATATATAAAATATAAACCTTTCTGTCAATAAATCCCATGAAAAGTTATAAACCACCGATGCTCGTTCAGCTCTCTGTTAGGATTTTATATTCAGAAAATATGCAGGACCAATTTAATGTGTTTTTTGGTGTTTTCAAAAGGATTTGTCTCACCAAGCTGTTTGGCCTTTGAAACTATTATAAGATCACATTTTTGCAGATATCAACCTTGTTCCTTATTGAAATGTAAGCCAGCGAGAACACTGCCACTTTAAGTCAAATGTCAAACTCACAGACTTTTCCGTGACTGAAGGCTGAAACTCCATCTCTAAATACTGGTTTCAGAGGGAAATAATAATAATAATAATACAACAATAACAGTAATTAGCTCACAGCTTAATATACTACATTTTAATTTATGTCAGTGAGCACTAATGCTACCAAACACACACAGATAATAACTAGCTAACTAACATTACAGCTACAGACATGGAAAATATTACATTTTGATAAATGGAAACTAATATTTAAACATGCAAACTAAATTCCCTGATATTCCTGGGCTTGGACCAAAAACATATAAAATTCCCTGTCTGGAAAAGAGTTTTAAAAATTCCCCGATATTCCCTGATATTACCTGATATCCCCTAAAATATTCTCTGATACTCCCAGATATTTCCTGATATTTCCTGATAATCCGAGTCGTGGGAACCCCGATTATACAACCTAATTGTTTTTATCATATCAACCTGTTTCTTCATTGAAATCTAAGACAGTAAGTACACTGCATACAGTGCTGTATTTAAAGAATTTCAATCTAAGTTTTATTCATTATGTGAGAATATTTTCTTCCCATCAGGTAGAAAGGACTACAGCACACAGTTATTCAGCCCTACACAAACAGCCCTGCATGACAACAATCAATATCTCCCCCTGAAATGAGAGAATCTGTTACTGAAGAGTAAAGTTGTTTAAATCAATGGCTTGAATACCAGTGAGTAAAGATTAAACCACAAACTCACTGCTGGTCTGCCTTTAAGCAGGGCTGGCAGTGCAGGATTATTTATGCTACTATCAAAACCATGAAATGTATTACCTCACAAAAAGATTGTTTAAATGGGTGACAAAGGAAGAACAAGAGAAGCACCGGTGGAGACACAAACACACAGTTACAGTGTTATGATGCATATTTCATTTCACACCTGTGTGTTAAAGTGACAGCAAAAAAACCTCCTGACTGTAGCTCTGTAGAGACCTGAGACCTATATTAACCCTGAGACCTATATTTATCCTGAGATCTATGTTAATACTGAGACCGATATTAACCCCGAGACCTATATTAACCGAGACCGATATTAATCATGAGGCCAACATTAATACGGGGACCGATATTAACACCGAGACTGATATAAATCCTATTTCACTCTCAGAAAGAAAGCACATTTACATATTTTAGAAATTCTTAAAATATTTCTTTAACAAGACATGACAATCAAAAATCAAAGTATTTTAGGTCAAATGTTCTGTATCTATTGTTTTTTTTATGTGTGGATTATTATTGGACTGTTTGAAACTATGACCTCTCCATTAACACCTGCCAAGGTCCCACTCCAAGTCAAATATCAAACTCTCTGACTGTCAGTGACTAAAGAGCTGAATCTCCATGAGATATAATGAACAGAAAAACATGCTGCTGTTGTACTGAACAGAGAAGAGAGAAATACTCTCCGATATTACTTGATACTCCCTGATATGCGCTCATATTCCCTGACCACTGAGAACCCTGACATGGAAACGTTTTGAATGCTATGGAGGTAAAAAGAAACGCCTTGAAAGTACTTTCACTACCCTGCAGCTGACATTTGAGTGTACATCTCTGTCCCAGTTCCTGATCCTGATCCAAATATCAACTGTTAAACCACGTGTTTAAATATTAAACCACAAATCAATTCAGCATCAGTGAGTTAGCCATGCACAACGATTGGAAGGAGCACCCAGTGTGATTTAGGACTCATGCAGCACTTCCACCAAAGTTTAGACAGACAGGCAGAAGCTGTACTGTACCATATTGACTATAGATTTTATCATCATTTTCTCCTCTGCTCCCGCCTCGCCTTCTCTTATCTTTACCACCGGTACCTCCATTACTCTGATGGCCTGAAAAAACCAACCAGCAGGAAGTGGATGTCAAACACTGGCATTTCAAAGAAGAAAGCAGAGGAAAGAAAAGAGGAGGGGGACAGAAGGTTGGGAGTGAATGAGATAATATAGAAAGGCAGAGACAAATATAAATGAACTGAGCCTACATGGGGACAGACGATAGGACAGTTGGGTTTTAAAAGCAGCAAGGAGCAAGTGAGGAAAAGAAGAGGCGGAGTCTGTGTCCTTGAAAAGTCAAAAAAACAGCAGCTTCAAACAAATATCGTCCTCTAGAGGGGCCGGCTGGGGAGGCCATTTCTGTTAAACATTAATACAAAGTTCAGAAGCCCTCCTGAAACAGAAGGAGGGAGAAAAAGGAGGTGCAGAAGGGAACATAAAGAAACTGTGGAAGCGAGGCCTCTTTCTCTACGGGCTGACTGAGGGCTGGCGGCGGGCAGTCAGGCAGGCCATCGGAGAGCTCTGATGGAGCTGTCGGCGGCTGTCTTTGGATGTGGCTGCTCTGCAGAATTGGCAGGGAAAAATAGATGATTTAAGCAAGAAGCCTTCAGAAGTGACAGGACTCAGGAGACCAGAGAGGAAGTCGTTGTAGCAGCACTTAGTCTGCAGCTGCCACGCCTTCACATCACCTTCATACGCTGCTGCTTCACCTACACTGTTTACTGGAGCACACAGAGAGGCAGTGGACACATGAACATCCTGACAGGAGCTCACGGTGTCAGACTGCAAAACCCATGAGGACTCGTTGGTCATAGTTCTATCTTGTGTTTTTCATTTGTGTGTTTTGTTCAAAATCTTTATGTTGCATGGACTGCAATGACAGTCTGCTTTTTCCTTTTTTTTTTACTGTCACTTGTGTATGTATGTATGTATGTGTGTGTATATACTGTATATCTATGGATAGATAGATAGATAGATAGATAGATAGATAGATAGATAGATAGATAGATAGATAGATAGATAGATAGATAGATAGATAGATAGATAGATAGATAGATAGATAGATATGTGCGTGTATCTATCTATCTATAGATATATAGATATAGATGTAGGGAGAGGGAAAAAAGAGACAGACAGACAGACAGACAGATAGACAGACAGACAGATCTACTATAAGAACTAGTCAGCAGCAGCCATCTTTGTTGTGTTCAACAATTTCACATCCATAAGAGCTTTTCATGTTCCATTATTTTTGTGCCGGGTCAAATTCTGGCAAACACAACAAACAATGAAGACAAAAAACCTGGAGGAATCTGTGTCTGTTCCCTCCTTATGAAACAGACAACAACAGTGATGCTGACCAGCTCTGGTCTGGACGACCTTTCACCTTCACACATCTCAGGGAACTTCAGGGTTAATTGAACAATGATGTACCTGCAGTGCTTTGACCAGCGCTCCATTCCTGCCTGCTTCTCCCACCACAACAACACGCGTCTCCACTTTGGGCAGCAAATCTGAGACACATGGACAGAGACACAGTGAAAAAGAGGAAAAAACAAACACACACGCACACATTTCTATTTTTTTTTTTTAATCCCATCATTTGTGTGTGAGGTGAGCAAACAGGAAGCCAGCTGGCTCAGACGCCTGTCCTCTCTACCAGCTCCACTTAGACGGCTGCGTCACGAGTCACAAAACGTGGAGGACATTTTTCATCGTAGTGACTCAACCGGGAATGAGTTGAACACAGGTTCATTTCTGTTTAACACATCAACAGTTTAAAACTGTGCAGTTAAGTAA
Source organism: Embiotoca jacksoni (assembly GCF_022577435.1). Taxonomy (NCBI): domain Eukaryota; kingdom Metazoa; phylum Chordata; class Actinopteri; family Embiotocidae; genus Embiotoca; species Embiotoca jacksoni. The sequence continues at coordinate 14,651,495 of NW_027185296.1, read as the reverse complement.
CTGTGGGTTAAAGTCACTTGATCACTTAAACCACATAGCTGTGTATCCAGAAGCTGCAGTTTAAACTCCAGTACTCGGTACTGTACTGATTACTGCCTCCTTCAGAGATCTCTGACTCGGAGGCTGAAATGAAACCTACTGCAGACGTGGTTCAGCTGAGGACTGACTTTATTATTTTAGTTTAGTATAAAGACAAACATAGTCAAACAAAGGCAAAACATAAAAGGATTTGTCTTTTAAAAGACAAATAGTAAAAACAAATTTTTAAATAAAAACTGATTCCAGTCCTGGGTTGTTGATTATGTGACCATTAAAGCAGTTGTATTCATTGCAATGCTATAAGTACATTGACTGCAAGAAAACCATGTAGTTTGTTTGCCAGAAGTCGCTGAAACTAATAACCATACGTACACTGTCAGATTTATTCTGTTCATATTATACTGTATATTTGATTCATACTGTAGTAAATTAAAAGGAAATAAAACAGCTGTGATGTGATGAGACTAAAACATTTAAAACATTATTAATTCATACGTGTTGGTGTTCTGTCTTCAGATATGAAAAACTTAACAGGGAGATGGTTTCACACTTCATGTCACTCACTGGAGGAATTAAATTCATTATTAGTATTGTATGGAAGTTTGATGATAGTATCATGAACACAGTGGGTTAATCATTTGTGAACAACGTGAGCAGCAGGTGAAACTGCAGAGCCCAAAAACAACAGGAATAAAATGTTGATAGAAATGATCATTCCTCTGCTCAGTGCATGCTGGGAAGTCCTCAGACACACCCACCGAACAATGTGGAGGTTGTCTGACATGTGTTGGCATGACAGACAACCACTTTACCAGCAGTGTGGTACAGTTGAACCTGTGCTTGTTTTAACACAGCAGTCAGGTGGAGTTCAGCACACGGCTGTGATGTACAATAGAGGCACATGTTGTCTCAGAGGAAAGTGTCTCCTGAAAGTGTCTCCTAAACTGCTCTCTCCTCACACGGAGGCATCGATGATGAGATTCAACTTTGGAAAGCAGAAGACACGCAAGACAAAAAAGAGGCCCCCTATGTACACATTCATTCTCACAACAGTGTGCACAAACCCACAACACAGACGCACCAAGATCTCCAGAGACCACGTTGAAGTCACAACACACCTGCGCTGCAACCACTCCCTTACATTCAACATTAGGTTCCTTTGAGTGGTTGTAGTTTGTGCTTGATTGCATTTAGTTTGTGTTATACATTACTTACAGGTGTTTACAATGTGTTGTCAATGCAATCAAAATCCATGAGGGTACACTTAATATAGGAAAAGCTTTAAGTATAATGTTTACAACTCAAAAGTAGCACAAAGTAGAGCGTCTGCAAACTGCAGTCAATGGGTTCATGTTGGAAACCTTTTTGAAATAAACTGATTATTGATAAAGGTTGAATGTGAACAGGGACATTGTGGTTTTTAGACAGAGGGGGAGACTGACCTTCCCCATCTTCAAATGTCATGCCCAGAAACACATGGTCCTTGGTGGTTTCAGCAATCCTGGAGTCATAGACCGAAGAATCCACCAACAGACTCCGGGCTGTCCCGAAAGTCAGTATGCTGCTGTCAGCCATGGCAGGAAGTGGAGGAGGAGGCCCCGAACTGTCCAAACTATCAGAAGTTACAGAGACACAGAGGGAGGACAAAGAGAGGGAGAGGACGGAGACACAGAGGGAGGACAAAGAGAGGGAGAGGACGGAGACACAGAGGGAGGACAAAGAGAGGGAGAGGACGGAGACAAGAAGCAACAGAGACAATCAGGAGGATGTCAACTGTCAAACTACAAGCAGACACCCAACTCTGCAGGACTTCAGACATCAGTCCAGCCAACGGAGTTAAGCTGGTGATAAACATCATCTCTGTAAAGATAAACAACTTTAACATGAAGTCAAATGTAATGGTGTGGCTGAAAACTAGACAAAACTGTCAAATAAGCGAAAACAAAACGCACATTAGATATCACAAAATACTCCTGGCTTCTCAACACATGCCTCTGATCGAAATGACAGAACAGCTGATAATATTGGAGAATGAACAGAAGAAGGTGAAGCACACCTCCGACATGACGTCAGACAGGTTAACGTTAGCTCCTTTCACCACTCAACTGTTAGCAAACGCTAAATATGTCCTCAACTATAATCGATAATAATAATAATTCAAACTTACTAGTACTTTTGATGTATGTTCACTTAGAAGAAATATTAAGAAAAGTAAAGGAAGTGGAGCTCAACCGGTCGCTGAACTAGTTATGTCCTGTAAACTCTTTAGCTTAGCTAGCTGCGGAGCTAGTAAGTCAACAATACAACGAATAATCCTCGAGAACTCCAAAACACTCTTTAAAATATCTGTAACATCTCTCCGTTAAGTCCCGCGTCCAGTATCAATGCATGTTGCTCTCAATGTGTAAAAATAGTCTAAATGGTGGACTTCGGTGTGTTGACAGCTAACCTAGCTCCTCCAGTCCGTCTGCTGTTAGAGCTCAATTCAAAAAGAAAGCGGACAACGGGGCCGCGCGCTGATTGGGCAAGAGTGACGGAGGCCGCTGATTGGTCCACTCATTCAAATCAGAATGCGTGCGCTGCCCTGCCGTGTGACGTTCAGGACTGTCGGACACATTTCGGTCATTTCCAAAAAATAAAAAGAATGAATTTTAAATAAACTTGATTTTACTTCATTTTAATTCTGGCAGCATTAACTCAATAATGTAGCAATATCAATGAGAATTTACATAAAAGGGAGTTTTAACTTAACCATTTCAGGTAGCCTACTCTATAATGAATTCAAAGGTTTATATTACTCTGTTTTATGAGTAGCCTATATGAAGCTATTCAGACCTACCTCGACCAATGGTGGAAGAAGTATTCAGACCCATGGCTGAAGTTAAAGTACCAATACAGCAATGTAAAATTACTCCATAACTAGAAAATGTCCTGCATGAAAAATCATTTTTCTTAAACTACAAAGGAAAATGTAGTCAAAGTATTAATGTCAGATTCGGATTAGTCCCCTTTGACTGAAATTCTTAGTCGCCCACATATTACGTTATTATATTATCAATACTGCAGCATGTTACTGCTGCAGCTGCTGGAGGTGGAGCGAGTTTGAACTACAGTCGCTGCAAAAAATGTTGTTTTTTGTTTTGTTTTTGTTTTTTTGTGACATGAAACAGTGAAAACTACATTTACCAAAATAGTTCTGGTTCTATTTTCATAATAAACACAAACGACATTAATATATTGGTAAGTGGTACAATATTAAAGTAAAATTCTATAGTTTACAAAGACTAAAGATATCGAAGATCACTCGACAGAGATTTACCCTCCTGCAAATGTTGTAGATATTTCAACTACGGTATTTCAGCAGGTATTGTTTTTCATAAGTAAATGTCAGATTTGTGATTGCACAACAACAATCCATGTGTGATGTTGCTGGCCCCAAAAATCAATAAGATATTAAAAGTTATTCCAGTACTGATGTATTCCTTGGCTACGACACTGATTTAACATTTGCTGCCGGCATCTATAATATTACCACAGGAAACTGTGATGTCTCACATGCATTATGTATTAAACTTTATTTCAACCATCATTATTGAAGCACATGCTTGAACATGTTTTCTGCCTTCAACATCTACATAAACACAAAACCTCACCATGGCAACAGATGACTGTTACCTTTCTCAGACCTTTCTCAGAGGTGTATTACAAGCTGCCCTATAAGTAATAGAAATGTGTGAAATACTTTCACGTGTCAGAGTTTTGGGTCCTCTGCACTTTAAAACAAAATTAGACAAAATTATACCAACCATCATCCATCAGTGATGTCATCAGTGATGTCATCAACCATCAGTGATGTCATCGTTGGTTTGTGAACGTTATGAAGCCTCCAGTTCAGATTCTGTCCGTCACCATCTTTGCTAGTTCGGAGCGGTTTGGAGCAGGAAGTGACCATATTTGGACGAGCTGGGGGAGGAGCCAGCGGTGGATCTGACCGATCTGATCGGAAACCTGACAATACTACGTCCCGCCCACCGATAGCTGTAACCTGACTGCACCACAGGCCTGTCAATCAAACAGACACGCCCCCAAAAACAGGTCTTCTTGAATCTTCTTTTCTAATGAATGAGGGATTATTTTCAGATGGACCTCCAGAACACTAATTTGGAAGAGTGACTTTCGTGAATGACATACAGGAAACTTGTATTTTAACCGAGGGACCACTGACAAAAATTGACACCAAGTGTGAGTGTCGGCGCCATATCTTTATTAATACATTCATCATGTGGACAACATGGAAATCATTACAAATTGTTCAATAATATTGTGTTAAATAAATGTACTGATGTGCTGTTTGTGCCTCTGAACCCATTCAGAGACCGTTAGTAGGGCATCTGTGGAAAGTTCATGTGTTGAATGAATGAACCACATTTCCCATAAACCCCACCACTTTAGCTTCTGCTGTTTCTCCTGGTCAACTAGTTTGGGGCTTGTTTTGAGTGTCTGAGAAGTTTAAGGAGCCTTGCTATCTATAAATTAAGTTTTTTTGTTTTTTTTAATGAAGCAAGTTTTGTTTTAAAGTCTAACTTTGTGCTTTAATTACTTCAGCAGTGCTATTGAGTATCAGTAATGCAGATAAATGGCAGTGCATTATAGAGTCATTGTGCAAATAATTCAGGGATTGATTGGATTTGCATTACCTATTGGAATTGCAGGACAACCCCTCGCCCCCAACGTAACCAGATCGTAACCTGTATTTCATCACATACTTAAATGTGTGGAAAAGCCATGTTTTCCCACTTCCTTTCCTATTTCTTTTTTTCTTTTAAAACCCAACTTGTTATAGTTACATTTCATTTTAATACATGCTTAAATCAAAATGAAACAAGCTGCAATGGGTTCCTCTCAGACAGCTCATGAATTCACCTCTTGCTGGCTCAGAGTTTAACAACATCTTGTTTGAACACCATCTCTTCTTGACTCCAGTCTTGTCTGGGAGTCTGTTGGAAGTGTTGAAAAAACATCACATCTTTTTTCCTCTCAGTCTCAGAGTTTGTGCTGAGTTTAGCAGTCTCTGTGTTTCAATCATCTGTTCAACAGACAGCAGAGAGATTTTTACAGGAACAACAAATTCACTGTTACAACACAAGTGAAAGGCTGGTGTTCTCCTCGTGTTCATGAGTCTACAATGATGACCGAGAGAGTCAGAGAAGATGTAAATATATCCTTAAAGTCAAGTTAAAAGAAGGAGCTTTAAGCAGGAAAACTGAGCAACAACACTGCAAAGCCTGGTGAAAGTCACCTGCCTGGAGCTCAACAAACTAACATACATGGCTATCTGAGTTTTCCCCATTGTTTCTATTGTATATATATATATATATATATATATATATATATATATATATATATATAGAGAGAGAGAGAGAGAGAGAGAGAGAGAATTAAACACTGCTGACAATAATCCCTAATGTCTAACTGTGTACTAAACTTTCTGACTTAACTGTCAGACCATCTGACTGGTTGATATCAAAGGATTTCTTTCTGACTGTATGTGGTCCTCTAATGTTGGTTGAATTATTTAGTTTTGGTTAGAAACTTAAAAAAATGTTGTGTTGCGTTTTTCTTGTATTTTGAATTTTAGAAAATTTTTATAAGTTTAAAATACCAACAAAAAAACAACAACAGGGGGACAAAATTCATATTGTAAATGCATATTATTACAATGAATCAATATGTACATTACAATGACAGATACAATATACAGACTGGATACATTCTATAATAATGGTAAATGGTAATTATATTGCAGCATGATGCAGTACAACAGAAATATTTTCATTACAAAGATCCAGTATTTTTAATTTAAAAACAAAATATACAGTATGTTCAAGAGGATTGTGTTTCTTTACAATCAGAATATCAATGAATATGACTTCAGTTTAACCTTCTCTTACAAACAGTGAGCCATTTACAGCTTCAACATATCTACCTGGCCACCTACTCTTCTAAACATCCATCATCCATCCATCCATCCATCTACTCTTCTAAACATCCACCAAATTCATTCATTGATCAAATCATCCATCATCCATCCATCCATCCATCCATCCATCCATCCATCCATCCATCCATCCATCCATCCATCAAATCATCCATTATCCATCCATCATCCAACCATCCATTTATCCATCCACCAAATCACCCATCCATCCATCCATCCATCCATCCATCCATCCATCCATCCATCCATCCATCCATCCATCCATCCATCCATCCATCCATCCATCCATCCATCCATCCATCATCCATCTAGCCTTCCACCCATCTATCCATCCATCCATCCATCCATCCATCCATCCATCCATCCATCCATCCATCCATCCATCCATCCATCCATCCATCCATCCATCCATCTACTCTACTAAACATCCACCAAATTCATATATTCAGTCATCATGTGAATATTTAGCCTTCTCATATATTGTTGTTTTTTCTTTCCATTTCCAATAAGTTAAATGTGAATCTATGATCCTTCTGGTGAATCAGTTCTTCTCTCTAAGTGAACAGTCTATAGAATTCAGTCTTCCAGTAGAATTGCAATACAGTACTGAAAAGCCTATGATGTAGGATTGTGTACAACAATACAGCAGTCAAACAGAAACTGGATCCCCAAAATTTTAGACCAACACTGATGTTGATTTACATTTCATAAAATGTCTTCCTGGCCCTCATCATTTCCCATGTTTAGTATACAGACCTATTTTCCTTACAGAAAAAAAAACTGAACACCTACAGCTGATGTCAGGAAACAGGTGCTGCTTACTAAAAAAATCATTTCCCTGAAAAATGGCCTGCAGCAAATAGCCGAACAGTTCCCTGACTTTTCCCACAACATACTGTAGTTTCCTTGAGGAAAAATAAAAGACCAGAGCACCATCTGTCAAAGATTTGCCTTTCAGTCTGCCTGACTTAAAGTGGCAACGCTCACAAATTGCAAACAAATGCTAATTTCTCAGTCACAAAAACACTGTGTAAGCACTTTCTCATGAATCTGATAACCTGTTGGAAGCTGAACTATTGCTTGGATTCAGCAGAATGCTCAAAGCTTCAATGAGTTTCAAGGTTGGAATACAATTAATCTGCTTTCTGATCAAATTCACTGCTGCCAATTAGCCAGTGCTATAAAGATGAGGAGATAAATTGGCAGGACAAGGGGAGATGTGTGAACATGTATTCACTCAATACACTGAATATTATGCATTTAAAATGAGCTTTCCCACAATGGTATAAAGTCCCCCTGCAGAAACTCATATCTGGGATCTGATTGCTTGGAAAGCATCTTTTAGAGTTATTGTACAGTGCGTACTCACACATCAGAATCACAATGTTTAATACATCCTGTCTGCAGATAGAAGCAGGAATCAAAGTGTGAAATGTTCTGAAGCTCGGTAGTGAAAATGTCATTATGAAGAAATCTGACATGCAGCATAACATGTCACAGAGATAAATCTGCTTCCTTAAACATGATGTTCACCAGCACACATTCATCTAAAGAAGAGCTGTTCTGCAGCAATGTTTAATTTCATTCAAAAGCCTTGGATGGGTTATTTATGTTCTAATCACTGCGGATGTACAAAGAATAAAATAAAAAAAATATACACTGCAATTGATTTATGTCACATTTTTCCAGCTGGAAAGTAATTTTACTTTCTCTGGATGATAACGGAAGTTCTTTCAGACTTGTTAAAACCCTGATTAAACAAACTTTGTTAGTTAAAGTTGAACCAATGAACACATTACATATGAACAATAAGTCAGATAAGTGTAATGTGAGTACTCATTAGTGATATGCAAAAAATTATAATTATCACCCAACTCTGCAGTTCGATAATATTTTAGCTTGTTGTTTTGGTATTATGGCCTTCGGTCACTGTTCCATCTCACCACTCATTGACTGCATAGTACTCCACTTAGTACTTCGTACTTAGCTTGGTACAGACGGCAGACAGAGAAACTAACATTTTAAAGGTTTGTTGGGGAACCACCACGTGAGAACAAACCACTTCTCAGCTGAGAGAGCTAACATGTGATTTACATTTATCAGGTTTCATACCTGACATGTCTAAAACATTATCTGAAACTTCATTAAGGCAGTTTCTGCCCTTAAGTCATATAAAACAGTGTTGTATTATTATAGGCTCTGTATATATTCAAATGTCATGCATGTAGTAAGCATAAAACTGTTAGTATTCAAATCTCTGATCCACCAGAACATAATCCGATCCACCAGAACATAATCTGATCAACCAGAACAAGATCTGATCCACCAGAACATAATCTGATCCACTAGAACATGATCCGATCCACCAGAACATAATCTGATCAACCAGAACATGATCCGATCCACCAGAATATATTTTGATCCACCAGAACATAATCTGATCCACCAGAACATAATATGATCGACTAGAACATAATCTGATCAACCAGAACATAATTTGATCCACTAGAACATAATCTGATTCACCAGAACATAATCTGATCCACCTCTACCAAGTGTGAGAAAAGGCTAATTGAGATATTAGAGTCGCTTCAGAAAGTATTCAGACCTATTTACTTCATGCACACTTTATTGTGTTGTAGATTTTAATTTTGAAGTAAAGTATACACAGACATGACAGGGCAATGTATTCAGACCCTTTGCTCTGGCAGTCATAATGAGACTTAAATAAGAGCAGGTTCTTGGACTGGGAGGTGAACAAGGACCCAATTGTTTGAGACAACCTGACGAATGGAGAACCATCTCACTGGCATCAGCAGCTCTAAGTAAACATCAGGCGCTTCTCACCCGGCTAACACCACTTCCATGCAACATGGAGAATGAATGCAGTCGAACCCAGAGAACAGTGCAGGAACCTGAGACAGTTTACTTTCAGCACAACAGTGGACCAAAGTAAACAGCCAAGAGAACGTTGGAGTGAAAGTCTATGAGTGGCCTAACAAAAGCCCAGATTTAAACCCCACTGAACTCTAGTTCACTGATAAAGTCTGACGGAACTTGAAAACCGACTATAAAGAATGGAATAAACCATTTCACCACCTCAATGCTGGGGCTTCTACAAAGTACTGAATTAGAGACGTCAGTACTTTGACAATGAGAGATGACCATGATTCATTTTACATACATTTGCAAACAATAGAAATAAAATCTCTAATACAACAGTGTGCAAAACAGAAGGTATGTGAATACTTTTCTGAAGCAAATGTATATCTGTTGAAGTATAATGTCGAGATGTGGGTGCTCTACTAAGGTGAAGCAAAGCAAACAAGAAGACCTCCAGGTTCTCCTGCTGATAGCAGCTTTTGACTGTATTTTGAAAAGCAGAAACATCTGAGATGAGCGACAGAGGCAGGAGGCGGTCTGAAAGAGTTCTGCTTCAGCGTAGCAGCCAAACAGGGCACCTTTTAAAGGCCTGCCTCAACCAGCACGTGGAATTCATCACTTTTCCCAGGTTATCCAAACCAGAAACACACTTGAAGTTTCAAATATCCAGCATTTTCTACAGTACGTCATCTGAATTAATCCCAGTTTGGATGTAAAGTTGAGCGATCACATCCAGTCTTTAGTGCCCCAAAAAACAGACAGATGGTACTTCCTGGAAATAAAAGCTGATACGGCGTTCCCACTGTGACAATCAGGCGTCTTCACCTTCCAGCTTTTCCAGAGGCTTCACTGAGAAACTTCACAGAGTCAAAAACGGTTGGAGAAGAAGAAGAGGCCGTATTTGTAGTCCATCAAGGACTACAAGTAGAAAACGAATAGTCGTCCAGCTTTGGAAATTACAGTTGAAAAACTACAGTTCTAGCTTTTATAAATGTTTGTAGTAAAGTAATAAACTGCAATAGTCAGCCATGTTTATTTGCTGTCCTGAGACACGTCTCCCCACGTACTGGCTTCATTTTCATCAGAGTCGGAGAGGGCTGCTGTACACAGATCACTGAAGATATCTGGAAAACAACAAAATAAGAGTCACGTCAGATTCAATGTTGTCACAAAACATGAGGAAATATGGACAAGATGTGGCACTGAAACACAGGATGTAAGAACGGGATGCACAGCCAGCCTGCAGTGCAAATAAAGAATAATAAACCAAAGAAGTGAGCTTTGACAGGAGAGTAAAACAAGGAGACGTGATCGTGAGCTGCTCCACATCTGCAACATCAGCCAGCACAGTGCATAAAGGATTACAGGGAGGCAGACGGGGAAATCAACGCAGACAGGTGAAAAGGGCTTTTTGTAAATGAGCTCTACTTAAACCAAAATACTAAAGGTCGGCTGCTGCAGCGTGGAGGTGTGTCTGCCTCAAGGAGGAAAGAAACAGCAGCAGAAACAAAAGAGAAAAGTGATGAAATGATGAGGAGAGGAAGGTAAGTGAGGAGAAGGAAGGGGTTGTTGTTTGGAAGGATGGAGGAGAGATAGATCAGTGACGGAGGAGAGATGAAGTAAGACCAAAGACAGAGTACCGTGAGTGGCAGAAAGCTTTATTTCATCAACATAGTCCTGTGATGAAGATTGATATTAAAGGTGTGTACATAGAGAGCTGTCCGTTATCTAAATGGTGGTAAAGTTAAAGGGGCCACTGGATCCAGAACTATTTTACCTGCAATAATTCCTTTATTAAAGATAATCACATACTCACAGTTCCTAATAACAAAACCACATTGATCTCCTGGATAATTTAGAGCCACTTAAAGGTCCCATATTGAGGGATTCATGGTGTTGTTTTGATGAGCCGTTTGGACTTCTGTAAGTTTGTGATGTCACAACTCCAGCTCATGTATTATGTCTGCACTGAGCCTTCGTTCCGTCACAGAGATCAAAAACTACAAGACCAAAGAGAACCAGGGATCAGCCTGGGCGTGTGTCACTCAAACAAATATTCAGCAAATCCAAAGAGAGGATCTCGACATCTAAGATTCACAAAAAACAGATGTTCTGCACTGCGATGGACTTTGATACTTGAATGAACAATTAAACCTTCTTACTTATGGATATTAAAAAATGTAAATGTCCATCTTTTTTTGTAACAGCATAAGCTGGTCTATGAGTGGATCCAAGTGCATTTACATGCTTGGATCCAGTTGCTCTTTAAGTGGCTCAGTATGAACTAATCTGTGCTGAGATGAGTTGAACACCACAACAAGTGATGTGTCGCCAAAGTTCCTGCATTTTAATTGTTGAGGTGAAATCACACCAGCTCTAATCAGGACTACACATGGTCAGAGTGCACATGAATAGACAAAGTCCCACTAATGTATTTCACCCTTACATGAATAATTAAAACAATATTTTTAAAGCTACCTTCTTTTTAAGCCATTTAATCAATGATTAGAAAGTAAACTATTCAACTCAAAGCTCCCGATGCAGTTTATTTATTAACACCACAACATCAGTGATGTTCGGAGCACATCACTCTTCATCAGTGTTGTTGATAAATGAATTGCATCGGGAGCTTTAAGTGTGAATAATTTACTTCTGCTCACTCCTCAGTATCGGTCTGGCTCCTGATTTCACTGTGTTGGGAGACTGTTGTTTGTTCACTTTGATATTTAATTAATGATAAAAGAGCAAATTACATTTTGAATGAAATTATCCACATTTCGAATGCGTGACCTAATATGCCGATGGTGACTGTTCTGAACCCTCGACCCTATCAGCTGAGACTGCTGAGTCGCTACATCCTCTGATCAGGTGAGTATGTTGATTATTGATGATGAGAGGCTGATTTTATTGGCCATTGAAGTCGGTTGTGACACACCTTTTAAGGATCACTTCCTCCTACTTTAACTACTCCACACTGAGCCATAGATGCACAGTTGTTCCCTCCTCCAGTAACTGATGCACAGAAATTAGACCTGCGTTTGTGCTGAGCCCCGATTGACCAAACGGAGCCCCAAGACTGCAAATTAAACACCAGAATGTTGGATCTTTAACTGTTACTCTAAAATACCAAGTAGTTCATATGAGTTTTCCCCCTTACGTTCGTCACCACTGTCTGTTATAGAATAGAGAGAGAGAGTAAGAGATAGAGAGATGTGAGTATGTACAGAGAAGGTGCAGCAATCAGTGACATGAACATTGAACTGAGCAAGCCAAAGCTCTTCCATCCCTCCATCCAAACTAAACCTGTCTTGTCCCTCCCTCTCCCACAACAGAGCTCCACCATGTTCCTTGGCCGACCATCGGAGAGCGAGGGAGGGAGTGATGAAGAGTTCAGGAGGTGATGGAGGAGAAGGTGAGTGAGTGTTACAGCAGGACTGCCAGTGGTTAGTGAGAAGTGGTGTTACTTATTTGAGTGACCTCCTTCAGATGCTGTTTGTAGTATACTGGAAGGGACCAGCCCTGTCTCCTCTGTTAAAAGGTTCTTCACTAGCCTACAACATGAAACACAATGAAGAGGCGGGGCTTAAATCATCACATGAAGAGGCGGGGCTTAAATCAACACAGGGGTGAAGAGTGGTCAAACTTATTTTACAGGCTTTTTATAGCTTTGTTAAAGTTTCACCAAAGTAACTTAAAAATGAACACAAATCACCTCGCAGGGACAAAAGCAAAACATACAATGTAACTACAGTACAGGATAATTCACTTAATAATACATTGTATAAAACTTCAACAAGCAAAATATCAATAACGGTTCTCACAAATCATATGCAGTGTGAGATACGGCTGTCCTTTGCATCCAATCTTGTTAGAAATATAAATTTCTATTTGGTCTCACAAGTAGAAAAACAGTAAAATACGAAGACCTAATAATAATAACATAGAATCAGGACTGCTGATGGTATGCAGGTGATATAAATTAGCACCACAGTGTCTCTTACTGCATTGCACAGGAGGTAGAGTGTACGTACAACAATATCAAATATGGCCTGTGTTGTCGTAAATTACACGGAAGCCTGGAGCTCCAGGGAGGTCACATATGGGGATTTTCACAAATGAAGTTATTGTTGTGATGAATGGCATTCCTTTTGATCTGACTGAACAGTTAGTGTGTTAATCCAGTCCAGTTCAGAGAAACACTTAAAAAGCTGATCTGAGAACCGTCACCAGCTGCTGGTTGTGAGCAGTGCTTACAGCTGCTCTGCTTGTTGGACCTGGTTGGACCTTGTTAGACCTTGATAGACCTGGTTGGACCTGGTTGGACCTGGTTGGACCTTGCTAGACCTTGATAGACCTGGTTGGACCTCGTTGGACCTGGTTTGACCTTGTTAGACCTGGTTGGACCTTGTTAGACCTTGATAGACCTGGTTGGACCTGGTTGGACCTTGTTAGACCTTGATAGACCTGGTTGGACCTCGTTGGACCTGGTTGGGCCTTGTTAGACCTTGTTTTGAATAATGAATGAAGTTGCCTCTGTTGAGTAACACA
>NW_027185296.1:14625527-14633027 GCF_022577435.1 Embiotoca jacksoni | reverse complement strand
TAACTCTTCCCCCACCAGCAGGTGGCAGTGTTTTGCAGTAGAGGACTTGCGATTTGGAGAAGCTCAATCTTCATCACAGCCAGCTCACACTCTGCTGTAAACCGCTCCAGGACTACACCCTCAGCTGGGCTACAGTCTGAGGGTGTGGCATGATGTTCTCAGGTTACTGTCCTTCCTCAAGCCTGTTCTAGTCAACGTGATATCTCCAAAATGCATTGAGGGAAATTCTTCAAACTTGGTCAAAACATTCACTTGATGCCAAGGATGAACTGATTAGATTTTTTTTTGGGGGGGAAAGGGGGGGTCAAAGGTCAAGGTCATTGTGACATTAAACATTCAAGTGATCCTGTAATTTTCAGAAATGTGACACAATTGTTCATTTCACCTCAAAATGAACTGATTGGAGTTTGGTGGCCAGAGGTCAAAGTTCAAGGTCACAGTGACCTCATTTCCTTCACCTGTCTCATTCTCGAGACCACAGTATCTGAAGAACGCTATGAGGGAAAAAACCTTCACTTGGTGCAAATAATGAAACGATAACGTACGTGGTCAAAGGTCAAGGTTCACATCCATTTCCTGCTATCGATGTGCGATATCTCAGGACCGCCTTTAGGAGATCCGGCACAAACTTTCATGTACACACATGGACACTATAACCTGAGTGGTTAGCGGAGGCGTACAACCACCAGGTGCTAGTTATAGTTGACTTCCTCCATAACCACCACAGACAACAGGCAAGTCTTCTTCTCAACTGTCTCACGCCTTTTATTTCCTAGGATTGATCATGGTGACATCATGTTCCTTTGAAATACATCTTCACTTTTTTAATGTAGTTAGATATCTGTCGAGTTGTGTTGAGGTGTCATTCCTGTACACACCAGTGTTTAATGCATGTAACACTTACACCAGAAAGTATCCCACCCTTCTGCAACACAGCCACACCTGTGACAGGGTGAGGGTTCGGTGACCACGGCTGTCTAACATCATAGCGTGTGTTCTGGTCTAATGACAGGAGGAGCACGAAGCTTATGGTTTACACAGATAACCACCTTCTGCCCTGGGACCTGGACATGATCTCACGTAATGCTGAATGGAGATTTTACTTCGCTGCTGGTTATAAATGAGCTAAAGAGCAGGTAACATGCACTACAGCAAAGATCTACTTCAACATTGATTATTACTATCATATAATAGCTGTTTTGTTCCCCTAATCAGATATCTTAAATCCTACCTTTGTGATTTATGCTGTGAGAGTTCATGAGATGCCCTCAGTGCTCTAAATCAAGTATAATTTTATAGCTTATTTGTGAAACCGTTGATATTTTACTGGGAACAAACGGGTACATCTGAGTTTGCTCAATTTTCTTTTTGGAGCGTGTTCAAGACTGAACAGAACTAATAATGTGCACTAAATCAGCTGCAACCAAACCAAGAAAACAATGAATGGGCCGGAATAAACTGATCCACAGTCCAACAGAAACTCACCAGTTTCCATTCTCCGCTTCCTCCAGGAACTGGACCAGGTCCCCCGTCTCCAGAGAGAGGTCCCGCGGGTCCCGAGACTCATACGTCAGCTGAACCCTGAAACGGCTGCTGTCACCCTGCAGAAAGAAAACACTTTCAAAATCTGCATTTAGCTGGTTTCAGGACTATATTAAGATATTGCTGCCTCAATACCAAATGTTACAAAGAAAAATGGATGAAGTTGGGCTCCACTTGGTGACCTGCCACCAATGGCCTCATGTAGTAATTAAGTCCACATGCAACACGTGAAAGTAGCTGAAGCACCATAAAAGATAAACAATACCCTGTGTACAAAAGCATTACAAGAAGATAAACACATTCATTTAAAATATAATTTAAAATTGAGTGGTTATTCATTGTAGCATAAAAAAAACCTTTATTATTTATCAGTTTAATGATGTTTTTATTCCATCCAGACACAACAGAAAGTTGGTGTCACATTTCTTTATTGTTGTCTACAAACTGAGAAACACAAACATTCATTTGTCATTGACACAACAATGTCCTTGGAAACTGTGCACCATTCACATGTGTGTGTGTGTGTGTGTGTGTGTGTGTGTGTGTGTGTGTGTGTGTGTGTGTGTGTGTGTGTGTGTGTGTGTGTGTGTGCGTGTGTGTGATTATAATGGATTTCATTTCATCCCTCCCTCATTTCTTAAATGTCAGGCGGTCAGAGGCTGCTGCTAACAAGACTGAGGTCCATGAGAAGTAATCAGGCAGCAGAGGTTCTCCTTCAGGGGGCCTGAGAGGAGATGAGGTATAAAAGTGAGCAGAGTGAAGGATGAGCGGAGAGGAAATGAAAGATGAGCGTGGAGCTGCCGTTGGATGATTAGTGATCGTAATATGTGATAATTTATGTGAAAGCTGACGTGACTCAACTGGAGCCGAATGGGTTGAGACGAGTTACACTTTTCTCTCGGGACCAGGTTTCATGATGTTAACTGGCGCGGAACTCTCACCTGGTTTTAGTTTTGATTTATATTATTATCTATTATTTTATTGATGCTCCGAATCAGTTCTGGGTTAAACTCTCCTACATTTTCTGGTTAGTGGAGCTTCAATCTTGAAAACGACCTACATTTTTAATGTTGCCTTCCTCATCTGAAGAGTTGGACGACTCTTCTGCGCTGGAGGGGATCGTCTCAAAGTCCTCTGTGTCCATGGAGAGGAGACGTCGCTGGGCCCAGCCTGCAGAGCATCAACACAGATTATTAACGAACAAAATGTACTCGTAAACAAGTGGGGTACTGCTTTTCATCTCGGCAGGTGACGGTGCGTCAGGAAAGTAATGTTGCTCCAAAGTTAAGTAATTTGTCTCTCGTCATCCTGAAAGCTTGATGAGTCAAGAATTAAACCTCCAGCCAAGTTTGTCACCTAGAGGATGACTGACAGCATGAAGAACAATCTGTTACCTCTGATGAGGGGGAGTCCTCCCACAGCAGCCTGTTCATTACTGTTGATCATCGTTAGTGAAGCAGACACTCGGTTCAACTCTTAACATAATCCTCTGGTTCTAATATTTATGTCAGCATGAATGATACATATTGCTATAGTTTTTACCAACTCATTCAACCTCTTCCTGTCAGAGGACACACCTGTGTTATAGGACACGCTTATAATAATAGAATATATAATATAATAATAAACAATGATGGCCTTGGACTCCCAAAAACACAATCAAACAGCTCAGAGTTCTCAGCAGGAGTAAAAGAAAGAAACACGTCTTAAATCGTACAGTTTGTTGTTGAAGAGACTTTAAAGTGTTATTACTCATGTAATAAATCAGTAATATGCTGCAGCAATATGAACCATCCAGAGCTCTAAAGACAGTAGAGTACACACCGAGCCGGGGGAAGCAGCCTTCAGCTCCTGCTGCTGTCAAAAGGAATCAGCTGACAGAGAGCGTCAGAAAAAGACCCAACACTAGAACTATTAAATCAAGGAGGAAAACATTTTTATTTGGGCTTTTAGCTGAGTTTAAACAACTCTACTGAACTCTTATTGCACAAACCAAATCAGAATTTTATATTTAATTCCTTCCATTACAGGCTGATTGTTTAGTCATGTCTTAAATCTTAATATTTCAAATTTATTAATTGTTATTGTTAAATTTGATCTTGTATTTTGTCGGTATTCTCTCCTTGTAGAGCCCTTTGGTCGACCGCCGGGTATAAAGGTGCGGTAAAGAAACTGAACAAGAGCAGTCAGTATGACCGTATTCATAACAGTTTAGATATAACACTCACAGAAATAATACACCTGTAGCTTTAGGTAGAAAAGTAGAATATGAGTAATGACATTTTGTTTGTTATGGTTATGGTTTGGTATGGTTAGTGACTCTACCTTTAGACTTGTTGAATTGAAATGTTTAGATTTATAATTTTTCTCCACCTGTCTGGTGAAGTGTGTCTGCTTCTTTCATCCAGTTGTTGAGTTAACAATACATTAAACTCTCCTCTAGACGGAGTCAGAGCGGGACAACGACAGTGACAGTGAGTGGGAGGAGCCTGTAGTGCTGTGGTCCCACCAAGGTAAACAACCACCAGTCAGTCTGACTTCAACACAAGATGTCCCTTTAAAATCGAACAGTGACACAAATAAAATGAACACTCATAAATAGTTCTCCAAACACAAAGTCAGAAACTGACTCATCTCCACTGACGCCGAGTCCTCTGAGGTTACCTGGTTGGGAGGTGGACCGAGGGACCGCTGCAGTGCCACCAGCACCAGAAGCAGCGCTGCTAGTGATGCTCTGACGTTTCCTCACTGCAGCCATCGCACCGCGCAAAGTATCTGGAGGGAAGCCAAACGTTTTCACCGCCGAGTCATCACATGTTGGACAGCAGCATCACATTTAAAACGTGAGGACGCTGATAGTTGTAGGATCATATCTGGACGTTCACATCATAAGAGCAGTGCAACCCTACTCATGCAGGAGTCAGCAAGTCAACATGCCGTGTAAACAACAACACAAACAACAAACTCCCCACCACACCAAAACTACACACATTCAACACAAAGTGATACTCATGCATCACATCACAAATCACAACACAAGTCAACAAAGTAGGCGAGAAATGAAAATACTGAAAGTCCAGAACAAACGTGTTCGGTCCACTGAACTAGACAATGACATCATGTACCTTCATAACCCAGCGGAGTGGGGTCACTCTTTATCTCATGTCTCTTGCTCTTTATGCTAGCGGAGAGGGGACCTGGGGAACAACATGCAACCACACACTTCATCAACATGTTAAAAAGAAGGACATCACAGCATCAACCTCATGTCGACTTCATCTCATCCTTCAGTCTGTCTGTTACAATAAGACGTGACTTTTTATATAAATTGCATCTCGCTGCGCTGATCGATCATGAACGAATGGGGGTGAAAAACAAGAAATAAAGAGTTCTCTTAGCGGCTAAATGGTTTTTTAAAACATTTCCCCTCTGCAGGGATTAATTGCTGACCATCATGTGCATTATGTTGTAAATAAAATCCAGAACTGTTGCTGCCAACATGATAAATGTTCAGAGACAGGATCATTCTAATGTCTTACACCCAGACAGCAGGTGATCTCTTTCAAAGGAGATGTTTGACTTGACTAGAAAAAAGAAAAGTGTGTTGAATAACATGAATGATGTCTGTCCTCTGTCCAAGTGTCCCAGTTAGACATAAAATAACATGTGGGCCAACAGGAGCACCAGCAGGACCAAGTCAGCTATTATTCATTGTACTATTTACACATGCGGTTATCTTCAACATGTTTTTCATGGAAAAGGCTGATTCACTTGTTAAAATAATATGTTTTTATCAATATTAAGAATAAATTGTTACAAAAATGATGATTTAAAAGCCGGTTTGGAATATGATCCACATCTCGAAGATAAGAGAAGTCTGTTCAAAGTCTGTTTAAAAAATTTCCCCTCGGGGATTAATAAAGTAAATACATACATACATACATACATACATACATACATACATACATACATACATACATACATACATACATACATACATACATACATACATACATACATACATACATACATACATACATACATACATTCCACCTGAAGTGATCGCAGTGTCACACAAACATGTAAAATCACAGATACAGCAGTGTGTTTCTGTTCAACCCTTCAGCTTCACATGTTGTACTGGTTCATACTCAACCAGGATTGAAATTAAAACCAAAGGCCAAGAAGAAATACAGCTTACAAATAGTTCAAAAATTTCAATAGCTCTCTTCTGCTATTTCTTTTTTCTTTTACTGCTTCTGTCTTCTTGAAAATCAACTTCTCATCTGTATTCCCAGTTAAACTGAACTCTTTTAATGTCAGCTTTTCGAAATGTTGGTTTCCTTCACGACAACAGGAAGATGTGTCTATTCGTTTCTGCTCTTTTCCAACCTTTGTATTCTCAGCAGTAACAACTTGTCTCTGATGCAGCAGATATATCTCAAGAGAAACACGAAGGGAAACAGGAAAATGGACATTTTTGTTCACATTCACACAGTTTCTTACAACCGACTCAATCTGAGTGTGAGTTTTAAGTAGATGAAGCACCAAATCTTTTTCTTTAAAACAGTTTGGGCCTGATTTACTAAGATCTCAAATAAAGGTACTAAATTGCGTGTTCCTTTGAAAAGGATGGAAATGTCTTTCTACAATATGTATACGCAAAACTACTGTACCTGTAATCTATCTGGTTGCACTGACTGTACAGCAGAATATATATATACATATATGTATATATATACATAAGAATTCTTTTCTCTGTAAATTCCATAAATAGACAAAAAAACAGGAACAGGGGGTTTTATGAAGTGACTACATTTTAAATTGAATTGAATATTCTTTAGTTTGACAGAAGCAAATGTGAAGAGAATAAAAAACGACTGTAAAGAGCGAAGAAGGAATAGAAAGCAAACAATGGAGGCTCGTTTTAATCAGGTACCTTTAGTACGTCGCGCCGTGAAGGAGGAGGAAGAGGAAGAGGAGGCAAGAGAGGAGGCGAGGGAGAAGCGGCGGGAGACGACCGCCTCTTTAGCAGCAGGCTCTACAGCCGGAGGGGGGAGAGGAGGGAGGAAGAGAGACGGCGAGAGATGAGGAAGGACAGATGGACAGACAGAGAAATGAGGAAGGACAGACGGACAGACAGAGATGAGGAAGGACACACGGACAGATAGAGAGACGAGGGAGGACAGATGGACAGATAGAGAGACGAGGGAGGACAGACGGACAAACAGAAATGAGGAAGGACACACGGACAGATAGAGAGACGAGGGAGGACAGATGGACAGATAGAGAGACGAGGGAGGACAGACGGACAAACAGAAATGAGGAAGGACAGGCGGACAGACAGAGAGACGAGGGAGGACAGATGGACAGACAGCGAGACAAGGGGTCACAGAACACAAATTAAAGACAAAGACAGGTGGAAGTGAAGAGGGAAAGAAGAGAGGAAGTTGTTAGTTTAATATTTTAAAACCTTTCTTTAAACATCAAATATAAGGCTTTTAACTTCTTAATGATGATAAAGTTGATCCTACATATATCATTATTATTAATAATATTCAATAAGTAGTCATACAGCGTCAATCATGTCTTCAGTCTGCAGGTAGACGCATCGTCTGTCTGCATCATCTGTTTGTCTCCATCATCTGTCTGTCTCCATCATCTGTCTGTCTCCATCATCTGTCTCCATCACCTATCTGTCTCCATTATCTGTTTGTCTCCATCATCTGTCTGTCTCCATCATCTGTCTCCATCACCTATCTGTCTCCATTATCTGTTTGTCTCCATCATCTGTCTGTCTCCATCATCTGTCTCCATCATCTATCTGTCTCCATTATCTGTTTGTCTGCATCATCTGTCTGTCTGCATCATCTGTCTGTCTCCATGTCCTCTCCGACAGGACTCCGCTCCAGTCTGTGTTGGTGTAGATGACACTGAGTGGATAGAGATGTGATCTCT
>NW_027185296.1:14575527-14620527 GCF_022577435.1 Embiotoca jacksoni | reverse complement strand
AACACGGAGGTCACCGGGGATGCAGCTTCAGATATCAGCCCACATCTAAACAAGAGGCTTCATAAATGCAACATGAACAGTTCTGGTCTGGTCCAGTTCCTGCTCTGTGATAACTAATCTATATATAAATCTATCTGTAGTAACAGAACTGCCGACGGAGGAGCGGCCACATGCATTGCTCACCCAGCGAAACACCGAGCTGTGAAGGATCTGGCTTCTTACCTACTATTTCAAGCAACCAATGAGCCTGTCGCAGAAGTGCCGACTCAGCATGGAACCATTTCACATGCTCCAAATATTGTACTCAGCAAACAGGAGGTATTTTTTCATCATGGATGCAGCCATGTTTTATTCATAGAGGCTGGTTCTAAGGAGGTGTGTGCAGACAGTCTGAGAGTGAGGGTTTGTACCACCGGGCATTAGAGGAGGTTTACAGTGCCATTCAACACTTCCTCAATGTTGTTCTGTTGTCTTGATAAATTCAGGATAATGTTCATTTCCCCAGAAATGTACATTATCCATCAGTTACAACTCTGCTGATCTCCTCTCTAACATAAATCCTGCTTTTATTCAGTAATTAGTGAGAGTTGCTTCCATTTAACAGTTTATTATTACTATTAAGCATCTGCAGTGAATGTCATCATTTCATATTAAAAGCCTTAATGTGGCTAAAAGGGAATCAGTTTAGAAAATCTGCAGGAATCAGACATGGAAAATTATGAAAAGCTTTTGAAATATTAACTATAAAACAAATAAAACAATAAACCTGTTAACATGAAAAACATGATAGTGGTGAATGTTTCCTGTAAATCTACATTGCTCTGGCTTTACAATATGTACTTCCTCTTCTTCATGTCGATCATCTGTAATACTCTGTACTTATACTGCCTACTTGGCACACTGAGGATGTTCTATCTCATATACGTATGCTATTTGTTGTTTGTCACAGTTTTCTTGCCGTACCATTTTATTTATTCTGCTACATGGCTTAATTTCCCCGAGATCAATCAACCAACATGATCTCATCTTGGATAATCTTCTTACAGCTTTCCAAAGATGGTGCTTCAAGTTCATCAACTGGTGATTTCTGCATAAACAAACACCTGCAGAATATTTTCTAATGTGTTTCAGCTCTAAGATTTAAGATCTCTGACTCCAACTGACAAGACGGTTTCCAGCAGTGAGATCACGATGCAATCACTTCTATCTGTAATATACTTTTTAAAGTAAAGGCAGTTGAATTTATCATTTGATACTGTCGTCATATAAGACAAAACATTCTATATTTTCATTATTAGCAACGATTAGCTCTTCAAACATCTTACAGACAGTAACACCAGGTTACAGACTGCAGACTACAACCCTCACTGGGTCTGACGAAACAAATTAAGTTCACAACAACTGCATCATGAAAAAAAAAAACATTTTAAAACTTAAGCTTCAGTTTTTACTTCTTTTTGAAACGATATCTATAAAACTATATTTCTATAAAATGATATAAAAGCAGCCTGTGAGATTCGTCCCAGAACCAACCGTCACTTGTTGGTTACTGTAGTGCAGATGAACTGTGTTTACACCTCGTACTGGATCCTCTGAGATTCTGCTCATGAAGCCTCGTCATCATCACTGAACACTAAACATGGCGGCCTTCATGCTGGAGAGACTTGTTTTGCAGTCAGAAAGAGTTTTGATTTCACCATTAACACTAATCATCCACAAGTGTTCCTTAGTCTCCTTGATAGATCTTATTTGATCCTCTTTACTGATCATATTTACAGTAAGAATCTAAATGGATGAAATAGTCTCCATCCTGAAGGTTTTTATGTCTCTACACATCATCCCACCTCCCTCCTCTCCCCTTCCCATCACTCTCAATCTCCTGCCTCTCCTTTTCTAGGACCAATTTCATCCCCTCCCTCTGACTCTCCACACACACACACACACACACACACACACACACACACACACACACACACACACACACACACACACACACACACACACACACACAACACACACACAGGACCGTCAGAGCCTGCAGCCTCTGCTCTCCAGACTTCATGACAGGGCTGCTGCGCTTTTAGTCAATCTGCTCACACACACACACACACACACACACACACACACACACACACACACACACACACACACACACACACACACACACACACAGGTAACCAGACACCTTCACACACTCACAGACAAGTTGTCAGTCGGACCGAGCGCAGCTCACAGAGTGTCTCTGCTGTCGGTCAGGACCACAGAGTAGAACTGGAGCGCTGATGCTTCTGGACTGAGAGGAGCAGATACACTGAGAGGGAGGGGGGTGGGGGGTATATGTGTTTAAGCATTTGGTGTGCGTTAATAATACATATCGTACATTTTTAATAAATACTATTGATTAATTTATTGGTTGTTATTCTTATTAATTTATAATTGTTTAGTTTATAAAATGTCAGAAATGAATTAAAAATGTCAAAAACAATCTCCCAAAGCCGAAGCCTATGTGTATATATAGATATATACACATATATAGGTATATATGTATGTATGTAATAAACACATGTAACATATACATGTAATATAAACATGTAATA
This sequence comes from Embiotoca jacksoni, assembly GCF_022577435.1. Classification (NCBI taxonomy): domain Eukaryota; kingdom Metazoa; phylum Chordata; class Actinopteri; family Embiotocidae; genus Embiotoca; species Embiotoca jacksoni. The sequence goes on along the minus strand of NW_027185296.1, from coordinate 14,617,930 downwards.
AACACATGTAATATATACATGTAATATAAACATGTAATAAACACATGTAACATATACATGTAATATAAACATGTAATAAACACATGTAATATATACATGTAATATAAACATGTAATAAACACATGTAACATATACATGTAACATATACATGTAATATAAACATGTAATAAACACATGTAATATATACATGTAATATAAACATGTAATAAACACATGTAACATATACATGTAATATAAACATGTAATAAACACATGTAACAGATACATGTAATATAAACATGTAATAAACACATGTAACATATACATGTAACATAAACATGTAATAAACACATGTAATATATACATGTAATATAAACATGTAATAAACACATGTAACATATACATGTAATATAAACATGTAATAAACACATGTAATATATACATGTAATATAAACATGTAATAAACACATGTAACATATACATGTAATATAAACATGTAATAAACACATGTAACATATACATGTAATATAAACATGTCATAAACACATGTAACATATACATGTAATATAAACATGTAATAAACACATGTAATATATACATGTAATATAAACATGTCATAAACACATGTAACATATACATGTAATATAAACATGTAATAAACACATGTAACATATACATGTAATATAAACATGTAATAAACACATGTAATATATTCGCACGAAATGTAGGCGACACACCAGGAAACTATTACATACTGGTCCAACAAACTGAGTCATGCAGACATGAGTGTTTACTTCATCTGCAAGTAGAAGGAAGCTGTGAAATGAACAAACCACAGAAGAAGAGAGAGTGTGTGTGTGTGTGTGTGTGTGTGTGTGTGTGTGTGTGTGTGTGTGTGTGTGTGTGTGTGTGTGTACAAACCTCTGCATGCTTCCAGTTGCCCTGTAAGAACTTTCCGGATCTCTGACACCCACATGGTCTTCACATCCATGGAGGGAGCCTGGGGAGGAAAACACACACACACACACACACACACACACACACACACACACACACACACACACACACACACACACACACACACACACACACACACACACACACACACACACACACACACACACATTTTCAAAGGTTATTCAGGCACATACACACATTAGCATCAGAAGTGTATCTGAGTGAGTGTGTGGTGCAACACTGCCCCCCAGAGGATGGCTATGGAAGTCTATCAACATCTCCGAATGACAAACTTCACTAAAGATTAGATTTTATATTATAAATACATCAGGTGTTTTAAGTAGTAATTTTGGGGGTAAAGTGAAGTGAATGTATTCTAATTAATAACACCAGACTATTGCACTCCAAATGTAAACATGCATACATACATACAAAGCATGACACAATATGTCATTAAAAGTCTCACATTCAAAGTGAGGCTGAAGTACAGAATAAATATAAGCAGTAAATAGACTAAAATTATTCTTCTTATTATACATTTAACAGTTTGTTCACTGATTATCAATATCAGACAAGCTACTGCAGCTGGTTGAGCAGGTTTTTGTACTTTATGTACAGGTTGATAATAATTGTACTTGTGGCCTTCAACCTCAGGATCAGGACCCAGCCAACGGTCACCAGAAATATCAGACAGGTTGTGAGATCATTGTTGGATTAAAGAAGTAGAAGAATCTGGAAACGCAATCATGTTCTGATGAATTGTAGATGTGAATCTGAGGTTGGTGGTTCAATCCCCAGCTCCTCCTGTCCACATGCCTAAGTGTCCTTGAGCAAGACACCGAACCCTAAAATTGCTCCTGATGGTGAACCATCGGTGTGTTGTAAGTCGCTTTGGATAAAAGTGTCAGCTAAATGAAATGTAGCTAATCTCTCCTTTTTTAAAAAAAAAAAAAAAGAAAATCTATTGTGGCCTCTAACTGAAGATGAAACCTTCTGAGAAGTTTGGAGTGGAAGTGTTTCTTTGGTGGAACAATACAAAAAAAAAAATCTAAAAAGTGATGACCAGATTTGTTTGTAGGTTGAGCAGCTGAATGACGGAACAACTCGTTTAATCTCAACAATCCAGTCGACGATGCTCCGAATAGAAGCTACACAAACAGGGAGGTTTCACACATCCTCAATGCAACAGCAGAGAATATCCTGATCTCCTCTTCTCTTCCTGAATCAGGATGGAGAATGAAAGGCCACAAAGGCTTCTGAAAGCTCTTCTATTTAAAAGTGAAGTTAAAAGTTCACCTTTGGATTCTAATAGATATTTGACTTATGGCCACAAACATGCTTCACGAGGTCACAGTTGCCACGACCTTTGACTTTCGACCCCCAAAATCAAGTCTGCTCATCCTTGGGACCGAGTGAATATTTAAGGCAAATTTGAAGAAATTCCCTCCAAACTTCCGAGATATGGCGTTCACGTGAATGTGACATCATCCCATAGGAACAAGTCATGTGATTGGAGGTGAATGTAAAGCAGGGCGGAAACGTTGCACCAACGTACCTGGATGATATAAACTTCCTCTCTGCCGTTGTACCAAACCTCAAACTTCTTGCTGTCACCTTTGACGTTCTCTGTGATCCCCACAGCGCTCATCTGGACAGAAACAGGACGAGACACAGAGACGTTGGTGAACCAGACTATTTCAGATGAATATTCATTAGACTGTAAAAACTATGATCAGCAATCACTAAAAAGGCGTGAATGTGTTGTTCAGTGATGCACCAGATGCATCGCGTATGCCAGAAAGGTCTAATCAGAAAGTATGATGCCCGTTCAGACACCAACATTTTAAAGTGTGAGTCTTGTGTATTTTCTTTATTGTCAGAAATTCTCATGAAAAGACAAACTGGGATCTTTTCTCTTCCCATCTTTGCTCTGCGCTCAGGAACTGGACCTTTGTCTCACATTTCCTCAAGGCGACGAGGACAACGGTGGTGGACGATATGTATTATCACCCACCTGCAGGCACAGCAAGTCTTCCACTGCTCTGTCTGTGGACATCTCACACTCTGCTAGTACCTGCACCGGCCACCAGAGAGAGCCACAGCCTCCACTTTTATTTGTCAAAACCTTGTCGATAAACTGTTTAATCGTTGTTCTAATGGTATTGATTGTTTATATATTCTTATCGAAAAGGAGATTTGGTATGAATTAGTCTATACATAAAAAAACGAACTAAAAGAATCTGAAATAACTTTATAATAAATAGTATTGTATGTAAAGAATTGATGGTTTCCTAAATGTTAGTATTCCATCCTGCTGCATCTCCTCGAACACGTACGGTCTGTACGTTGAACACATTGATGTCATATTGGTGGGTGCTTTAAAAGGTTGCATGTTCTTTCAGCACACACACACACACCTCTTTATTTATCAATCCTTCATACAGGAAACACCGAAGCACCAGGTGTGTATTAATCCACTGATGAATATAGTTCTCCAAAATAAAGCACTACTTCTGAAAACTACAGTTTCATTTAATTCAAGTTCCCCAACCAATAAGACTAAGTGGAGAAGTACCACTTAGGTTTTTTAATTATTTCAGGTATTTGTGAATGCAATATGCTAAATTATATTTCTAAAACATAAAAAGGACTCATCTACAACTACGAATCATGCTGGGTTTTTTTTTATACTTGACTTCCCTTGGATTTTTATTCGTGGTTATTGATATCGATGGGAACTGAAGCTGAGTACTGCATATGTATCATGATATATAGAAACCCTGGAGTTTCGATAGAAAAGGTCAGTCCACTGCTTGTAACAACCAGCATTTGTTTTCATTTCATGAGAAACAGGAAGTATATTTCGTTAATGTGGTGAGGGTTATCTAGAAGTGAGCAGGTGATGATTTGTTAACAAGTGAGTCTAATCAACTATGAGTCAGTAAATGACTAATATCACTGCTCTAAGGACTTTAACATCACAACAATATACAGGAACAGAACTATGGACTCCTGACTGTATACGAGCAGCCAATAGCATGAAGGAGGAGGAGCTTAAAGCTGAGGCCACAGAGCCCCGGATCAGATCAACACATATTCAGACATGTTATCAGGTCCATGATAGAAGGTCTGTACTCTATGTCAAGACTAATGTGTTGCTGGTCTGCCCCCAGTCTGCAAATCTGATTTGTAAAAATACAATAGGGAAATATATGAATTTACACACAATACCATCAATTAAAAAAAAATAAACTTTTACATTCCATTATTGTACAAAATACAAATGGGATATGTTGTATTAAAAGACACAAGAAGACAAGTGATGAAGTTATTTGTGATGAAGTTATTTGACTCTGAAGGCAGGCGCTGACATCATAGACGTCCAAACATGCTTCCTTCTCAATACTTCGACTTTATTCTCCAAATTTTGACTTTTTCTTAAAATTGTGTTTCTGACTTTATTCTTGAAATTTGGATTTTCTTCTCAAAAGCAAAAAAAAAAAAATCCTCCTCTTATTTATTTTTCTTTGATGTGATCATAACTCTGTCGTCCAAATGTCTCAATCCGTTTGGTCTTTTGTTTTTTAATTCATAATAATTCTATGAAAAACCTGTTGAAAAACACCTGTCAAGAAGTCTCTGATAATCTTTTGGCAATGTCAGTCAGAAATCATGACAACAACTCATTACAACACTGGTGCATGCACCCGTGTACACAAACTATAAAATATCCTCACGCCTGAAGAAGGCGTGACACCAGACTTCACAGAGAAACAGTCAGTCAACAGCTGTGTTGGGTTCAACGTAGACCGCTGTGTTAGTTAGAAGTTTACATCAGCATGTGTCTGACCTTGAGCGAGTGTTTGAAGCTGTAGGACGGCGTCTTGTCGTGTCCATCGGTGGTCTCCTCTCGTTTCTTACAGAACAGCAGCACCTTGTCGTACAGGAACAGGTGTCTCTGCATGGGCTTGAAGCGGGCCAGGTCCTTCACCTGAAGTGAGGTGAGCTGTCAGTCGTTCTGTTCATTCATCACTCCACAGCTCAACCACCGCATTCACATTCACAGAATCAGTGTAACAGTGAGAAACTAAGTGTGATTCCTCTCTAGTATTCCTGAGGTAAATAAGAATAGATATGAATAATCTCTGAGCTATTTCCCTCTGATCTCTGCTGTAGACAGTCACAAACCAAAGGATTTTTACTGTAATGATTTTCAGGAAGAACATGAAATGCTCCGTATTTTGAAAGGTGCCAGTAACATCACCTTCTTGAACCCTCTTGTCACCATTAATCTTTAACTTGGATTCATCACTAAGAAGGACTTTTTACTGTCCTGGTGTTACAGGACCAGAATCCACGGTGTGACTAACGGGAGGGTTCACGGTTCTCAGGGAGTCGTTGGGGATCGGTCTGCTGGACGGAGACCTCAGGTTCATGTTACAACTATTGAAGCTGCTGCTTTAACCAGACACTCTACTACCACTGCAAATACATTCAGAACAATGAAGCTTGACTTCAGGCTCATCTCAGTTGACCCGACACTGGTTTCTGATTGGTTATGAGCGACAGTCTGAGACTGTGACATGCTTGTAAATTTCAGCCCACTAAAAGCATTTGGCCAAAACATCCTCAGAAACGTTGCTTCGGAGACACGACTCTGAGATTGAAGCCTCAATTTCTTTATTTTGCAGATTCTGTATCAGTGATGAAGTGACTCTTCTATCTTTTGGTGAACAAAACTTGATGTATTGAACTTCTTGATTTGGATACAACTGATGTACTTTCCACAAAGGGTTTTACAGTGCAATCATGCACAGCCCCCTGAGGAGTTAACACAATAATACTTTGTTAGAAAGGTTCTGCTGCACACCTGAGGCACAACGGTACAGTATTACAAGGGAACGATGGCTGCAGGTGGATTTCTTAAACAAGGTCAGTTTAGCTTACCTTGCTGTGTCCTTTTTTGTGCTCGGTCCACACGTTGAAGGATCCCTGCATCAGCAGCTTCCCCAGTTCACTCAGGTTCCCCTGAGAACATCAACAGTCAGTCAGAGAACATCAACAGTCAGAGAACATCAACAGTCAGAGAACATCAACAGTCAGTCAGAGAACATCAACAGTCAGTCAGAGAACATCAACAGTCAGAGAACATCAACAGTCAGAGAACATCAACAGTCAGTCAGAGAACATCAACAGTCAGTCAGAGAACATCAACAGTCAGTCAGAGAACATCAACAGTCAGAGAACATCAACAGTCAGTCAGAGAACATCAACAGTCAGAGAACATCAACAGTCAGTGAGACCTATAGTTGTAGCAGTTTGTAGGTCAGCATTTTGTCTGCACAGTCCCATTTCAGCTCAGTGGTTGTTGTAGATCATGGAGGGAGTCCATAAAAGATACATTTTAATCTATATTGAAATGCTTCCATCTGTAAAACGTTATCTGAGTACGTTTGCTGAAGTGAAGAACCGGCTGCAGCTCATGAATCTGGGACGGCTTCTAGCAGCTGAGTGACTAGAATACATTTCGAGGAAGAAGTCAGGACATGAGGGTTCTAGTCTGGGTTTAAGATGATGGATGAGCCTACTTAATACTGGACTTTAGGGATAAATTTAGATTGTTTCACATTTACAACCAGCATAAAGATATTTGTCTTTCCAACAAAGACCACAGCATCTCACTGACCTAAACCAAGTTGTATTATATAATGTAACATTGATGTGTAACGATGGAAGGCACATACGATTTATTCTGGATTATTCTGATAACAGAGGTGAATGTGTCATATGTTCATTATGAAGTCAAATCAAACGTATGATACTTAGATCCTTTGATCCCAGAGTGTTTGCTATTATGCAACCAAACAGATCCAAACTACACCAAGAGTGTAACATATAGAATATATATATTTATATATATATATATATATATATATATATATATATATATATATATATATATATATATATATATATATATATATGAATATACATATAATAGTGCTATGTTAACATCATAACTATAACTATTTGGTTTACATACACTCTTGGAGGGGATAAAAAGTCTTTGAGATTAAAGACCAATAACAAATGCTTGAATTGTTAGTAGTGAACAACACATTAACTTCCTGAACTCCAAACTACTCCTCAATATTGATGATTTATTAACGTAGAACCAGTCCAGCTGCTGGAGCTTCTAGCAAGAGGATCACGTAACGGTTGGGTAGTTGATTATCTGCATCCTGTTTTAGGCTTGCAGTTATTTTGATGGATTGTTAGGAACAAAAGTGTACTAAATATTTGACCCAACACAACATATACTGTATATACACATACAATATATTTATACAATCATTAAGATCATGGAGTTGTGTCTGAAAAGAATGAAGTCCTCACTAATGACAGCAAAAACAGCAGCGTCTAACAGACTAACAATTAAATACATTCATATGAAATGAATTGTACAATTCTTATACTGTCTACTGTCAGACACCTTCAACACGGTAAACGTATTCATTTTATATGTATTTTTTTTAGGAAGAAAGAACACTGGTATTCTTTGGTATTTCCAATGCAGCTGCATGGACTAACTTTAAAATGGGGATGAAATTTAAGAAAACATGGGACCATCTGATGAGAAAACCCGCAACTGAAACCAAAATACCCAACACAAGTATCCAAGGTTAAAGAAAAGTATTGTACTAAAAGCTGAGTTATTAACACACTTTTACCCACTGTGATCACTGAGCCACTTCAGCTCTGTTTGAAGTCAGGAGATAAAACCCATGCTATAAATTCCTTCACTTTTACTGAAGTAGAAACACAGAAGAAGCTGAGAGCTGTAAAATTACAACCATGTGATGAAAAGGTAAAAATACATCCCTTTGATGGAGCACCTACACAAGCAGCTTCATCAAAACCACCAGGAACATGAACTGTTACAAGGATTTACTCAAAAAAACGATCCACTGATGTCATATCTTTATAAAAGTTCACCCTTTTGACCCTTTAGCAGGAAAAGAAAAACTTCTCAGGTGAGAGTCAGCTTTCTGAATTTCTCTTTCATGTAAAATTCCTTCTGTTGCAAAATGTTTTCGAATTTTGACTGACTGATTAACTGACTGACTGATTAACTGACTGACTGACTGCCGCACCCCTCTCCCTCACTCCCACCCTCTCCCCCACCCCCTCCCACACACGCACACCCCTCTAATGATGTAATGCTGAGAGCATGTGAACATGGTGGATATGTTTAATGGAGAGATGATGTCAGTCACCTGAAAGCCAGTGATGGCTATCTGGTGCATGGAGTCGTTGACAGACTTGATGATGTCCAGCATGGTGGCTAAAGCCTCCTCCAACTCAGCCATCTGACCTTTACTGCATTTTAACATCTCCTGTTGCACAGAAAGGAGGAAGACGGGGATGAAATGAAGAACACAAACCTCTTCTGGCATCCCCAGGAACTACTTTTAATAAGCTGTTAAATTACAGTGAAATGTAGTTTAGTTGTTTCCTGGTTATTTAATATTACATACAACATGAATGTCCTCACAAAATCATATCCTGTCATCACTGTGCTGACAGATTAGTCATGAAATATTTGCATACATTTTACTGATGTCTGAATGACGACTTGTCATGTTATGACAGGAGTTTAATGTGCAGTGTGTGTGTGTGTGTGTGTGTGTGTGTGTGTGTGTGTGTGTGTGTGTGTGTGTGTGTGTGTGTGTGTGTGTGTGTGTGTGTACCTTCAGCATGAGCTGGTATTTGGTGATCCTCTGCACAGGCTTCAGCAGGTAGGCATCCAGAGACAGTTTGTGGTCCAGTTTTTTCTGGCATTCCTGTCGGCACAAACACCAAACTCTCTCCATGAAGAAGGACACATGACAGATACACTGTCAGAGCTGCTGTGACCTTTAGTTATATATTATATATGATTATATATATCATGATTGTGTGTGTGTTACCTGAAAGAACAGACTGTCTCCACACTGTCTCCAGAGTAGTTCAGAGCGGGGTTTATTCTGACAGTACTTCTCATACACCTGCAGCTCTTCTTTCTGAAAACAGACACAAAACGAGTGAAAGGAGCTTCTGTGTTTGCTCAAAAGATCCCACCATCATCTATCTGTTTATGTAGTATATGGCTTCATAGTTTCTTGTAAAATAAGTTTTCATATTCCTAATTTGTTGAGTCAGGTATGAACACGCTATGAGTGTCTGAATGATGCAGGAGGTCTGCACGTTCTGCCTCCAGCATATCACCATATCAACAAGCCCTGACATGACAGAAACCTTCACATTCTGAGCTCCTATTTAACAAAAGAACTCCAAGTGCAAACGTACTGGGTGCAGCCTGACTTTAAGTAGTGTGGCTGCTGACTCTCTCTTTATTTGCAATGTTCCTTTCAGTCACGTGGTTCTGGTGTTTTTCAGACAGCTGAAGTACAGCAGCCAGTGGGTCTGAGGAAAGGTTTGGTGGTTGGGGAGAGAGAGGAGAACCTTTAGCTTTTCACATCTCTGCGATCCTCTAAAGCAGGGGTGTCAAACATACGGCCCGCGGGCCGGATCCGGCCCGCCAGGGGATCCAGCTCGGCCCGCCGGATGACTTTGCTAAGTGTGAAAATTACAGAAAGACATAAATTGCATTTCTATGAGAAAATGGAGGTTTATGAGTACAAACGTTTTGTTATTTTTTTTAATCGATCCAGTAATTGCTTCAAAAACAGCGTAAATGGGCTGATGTCTGAGTTTTTGGTCTTTCTGTTTCTAATTTATTGTAGAAAGACCTTAAAACAGGGTTTATCATCCAAAAACCTTCACCAATGATTTAAACAAAGAGAAATATTGTCGTTATGTATGCGTTATTATGCTATGATTTTACTGGTCTGGCCCACTTGAGATCAAAGTGGGCAGTATGTGGCCCCTTCACTAAAATGAGTTTGACACCCCCGCTCTAAAGCATCTCTTTGTCCTGGGAATGAATTCAGTGGCTTCCCTGCAGTCATCTGTGCAGATGGTCTGTTCTCAGAAACACCTCCTCAGGTGAGTATGTGCTACCTGTCCCTGCAGCTCCTGTTCCCTCCTGGTAACTTCAGATTGTTTTCATTCTGTTTATCTTCCTTCTTCTGTACCACTGTCGAGTCTTGACCTTTGACTTCTCTTTTCTTTTTGACTATTTCTTACACAATACAGGTGAGTGAGCTTATGGGCTCTCTCTTGTTTTGGGGACAGAGAAAGAATGGTTCCTCCACCTATGAGAGTAAATCAATAAGTTCCTAGAACTCCTCTCGGAGCTCAGCACCATGACGTATAGGGAGCAGGAGAAAGGTATAACAGTAAAGAGTAACTGGTTCAAATGTCATCGCTTTATCAAAGTTTGTAACAAAAATGATTGGGAAACAGAAAGAAGTCGCAAGGAGTTGGGCAGAAACACAAACATCACTCAGAACCTTTCCAGGCTGGTTGCTTCATGTCTCAGCCCTCCTGAACATTGTGGGACTCTCCATTGAAGATTTACAGAGTTTGAGACTAAATGTGTTGTTTTCCCTCTGGTGATGTCCACGGAGAAACTGCAGACGCATCCAGAACACTTATCACGAACATGGGTGGAACTCAGGAATTGATTAAACTTGAAGCAGTTACTCATCAGCGTTATATCTTCATCCTCTTCCTTCTCTGTGCACATTGGCAGTAGGTTAAGTTGTCTCAGAAACCGCTGACCTCCACCGCACCTCCAGCTTTTCAGCCTGAGGCCTTTGCAAAGAATATTTAGACCCCCTATCATCTACTTAACCTAACTGCAGAGGCTGAGAGGCTTCACACCTCGTGTCCTCAGAGAGCCTTCGGGTCCTGTGTGGACCTTTCAAAGCTGCATCGGCCCACTGGATAAGAAATCTGATTTCCCTTGCTTATGAGCATCCCGGTGCAGAAACCCCTTCAGGGTATTTGACACATTTGAAGCACCCTCAGAAGATGCAGTCTGCTGCCTCCTCATCAACCCTCACCAGGTTTCATGATTGACAGCCTGAGTCTTTCTCCGCTCTCAAGAGTCGCTGCAGATGCTTCGTTTTTAAACACAAATAAATCAGTATTCATGTGTTTGCTTGTGAGTGTATCTGTTAAATTCAAGGATGCAAAGTACCAGCCCTAAACCTAAACACTGAACAGTCTCCATCTCTAGCCTCTCTCAGTTTATCTCATAAGGTTTACTGCCTCCCCTGCCAGCTTTAGAGTCACAGTGCCAGAGTTACAGTGTGTTTTCTGGATTTGTTTTTTTTTTGTTTTTTTTGACTCGGTACTGGAAGCTCACCTTATTTTTTTTGTCTTCTGCCTTTGTAATAAAGTTCTAGTTGTTTGTTAATAAAACCTTTTGTTTGCTCGGGGCATCAGCCTCCGTTGTCTTGCTTTTGGACCTCCTGAGTTATACCTGACAGTTCGTGTCATTTTCAGATCTCTATACCTCAAGGTTTGAGGAGTAAAACTATTTTACCCCTCTGATACTCAGTTAACGATTCCTGATGACACTTTCGCTTTTCAAATCCCAGCGAATCATTCAATATGAACAAAATCTGTAATTTGTCAATGAGTGCCTAAATGTTGTTTATAACTGTTTACACTAAAGCACAGACTCAGTCACTAACTTGTTGTTTCTCAGATGTGGCAAAATAAAAAATATCAAAATATAAAAGTTCTCCTGATATGTATTGAATACATATTATATATATATATATATATATATATATATATATATATATATATATATATATATATATATATATATATATATATTATACTGAAGGATAATGCACTTCATATCTTGGAGAATGTAGCATAAGGGAACCAGTAATGTAAAGTATAGACATCTGAAAAATGAACCTAGTTCATGTATTTAGTTACTTTCCAACACAGTTTGTGGACTACTCACCCTTTTCAGAAAACAGGTTCCTATCAGCTCTGGTTTCTCTGCACAGTTCTCCAGCTCCATCAGAAAAGTCCTGCAGGTAATAATGAACAATTAATGAGAACACAACACACATAATAAAAGTAATTGTTCCATGGTGAGCTCATCTAACACAAGTAAGCAAATTCAACAACTTGGACATCATGAGTACAATCTTGTTTGTTCCTGATATTAGATATCAGAGTATATCGCAGGACAATGTAAGACATGCACTCCACCCACCTGTTGTGAAACTCGTAGATCTCGGGCAGGTTGCCGAACAGCACATCCTTTTTGTTCTCCAGTGATGGGGGGATGAGGTGGCTGAGCTCAGAGTTATTCAGCTCAGCAAAATAACCCTGGGGAGCATCGGGTGACCGGGAGGACACAACGAAGACACAACCGAGAAGGAAAACAGAAGCTTATGTCAAAATTAGTCCAGGATGCAAAGCAGGACAGTTATTTAGAAAGGACGATTTCTAATCTCTGTCGGGTGAAACTCATTCCACAGATGGACAGCGATAGACAAAGAGAATTAATATAGACGAATATACACTTCCACACCATGCTATGTTTTATTTAATCAACTAGTGCTATCACAGTCGTGTGCACTCATAATAACGTATTGTGCAACTACACTAATAAAGTAACAGATAAGACCGGCCTTTTGTACAGATCAAACTTAAAGGCTAGCAATGCACTTCTGTAGCCCAGTATCACGGTAAAGTGTATAATAGTCACGCCTGTCCACTACAGAAGAACGTAAAATAGACACACTTGTCCACTACAGAAAAACGTTTGATAGACACTACAGAAATAGACAATTTTGACCTCTCATGGTGTGACAGTTTTATGTTTTGTAAGCATGAAACTTACACGCATTTAAATCTCACATCAGAATGGTGTTATTAATTTTTATTTTTTTTATTTTATTCACTTTATTAATCCCTGAGGGGAAATGTCTTCACTACAGCAGGGGGGCTCTCAGGGGGGAGATGCTGCAGCAGGCTGCCACTAGCGCGGCGCCAGGTAACCTGACCTGAGGTGCATGTTTTTGGATGATGGGAGGAAGCCGGAGAACCCGGAGAGAACCCACGCAAGCACAGGGAGAACATGCAAACTCCGCACAGAAAGGCCCAGGACCGGATTTGAACCCGGAACCTTTTTGCTGTGAGGTGACAGTGCTAACCACTGCACCACCGTGCTGCCCACCAAAGAATTAGGACAATTAGGAGGGTGGAGAGGTGGCATGGTGGCATGAATAAGCTGCCACGTGGTTTAGCTTTAAGTTTCATTTTCCTATAAATCAAATGGCTGAATGCAATTAGTAGGTTTCATTTTTGTGCACTACAAGAAAACGTGTGACTTTCACGCCTAGACAGCACAAAGCGTGTCTGTTTTACGTTTTGCAGTAGTGGACCAGCGTGACTATTTTACGTTTTGCGGTGAGTGTTACAAACTTGGTTTCTTGATCATCATCAGCTCCTGTGTTTCACACATTTAGCCAGATGGTTGTACCGATACAGTCAAACCAAATCTAGTATTACTTCCCAAAGTTTGATGCCACTGTTGTTGCAGAGTTACAGAAACTGAGGGAATGTTAAACGAAAGCTTCTGACCAAAACAAGAATCAAGTGCTATGAAACCAGAATTATCCTTTAATGTGTGAATTAAAAGTATTTGTCAAACATTCAAAAGAAGTCTTAAGAGCATATAGGACTGTTTGCAGCAGGATATATATTCTTAAATATATATCTTATATTATTATATTAAATATATAGAGCAGGGTCAGTCGAAGTAAAGCTAAGACATCCTCTAGCCAGAAGACATACTGTACCTCCATGATGCTCTGCAGTTCCTCCACATACAGCCGCTCTGTTTCAATGAGTTCAGTCATGATGTGTCTGCAGAGAATAAGGACATCATAATTAAACCCTCTGGCCCCTTCAGTTACAGATCTGAAGTCACAAAGAAGAGGAAGGATTTCATGGATTCACCTTTGTAAATGTGAGCCAAATATCTGAACTTGTAGTATTATTTCAAATCAGCCACATGCTCTGCATGTTACAAGATAGAGTTCCTATTTAACATTCAAGTGTGAAGCCAAGAACAGGTTGATGGTCGTATCCTCACAGAAGACATTGTTCTAGTGCTACACGGTAATATACTATAAGCTGGTTCCATAACTTATTGGCCAATAAGTGAGAAAATCTAATTATAATCGTTTTAGCAGATAATTATGTGAAACAAGCTGCAGGCCAGGGACTCGGACTAAAACCCAGTTGTGAGTCATTTTCTCCCAATCCGGCTCTCTGTCTGTCACTGTTTGCATCTCCTCAAACACAAAGGGTAAACAGAGGAGTGGGAGGTCGTCAATGACAATGCAGGTAATCCATGTGTGCAACTAAAACCTGAAGTAAGAAGTCCTAGTCAACTCACTGTGCCCTCTTCACTCTTCACTGGTATGTTTTATGTTTCAGACAGACATACAGCAGCCTTCATGCAAACAGCAAATTGTAATAAACAAGCAGAAAACATGTGCTACATATGGTTATCTGTTTTTTCAACTGTTCCCACAGAGTGTTGCACTGAACTTCATTAGCAAATACTGATGGACATGTCCATGGTGACACCTGCATTATGAGCTCATCGCTAAGGCTAAGTGAGGTTATTCGTGACTTTGTAAAAGAAAACAAGTTTTGATTCAAGGAGAGCATTTTCCCGCGCATTCAGTCCACTTTACAATCTCCATAAAACCAAAGCAACCTGGACAGAGCAGAAATGTACAGGCCGGAATGAGGACACTTACTCCCGTCCGTCATCACACACATATAAACTGGAGGACATTTGTGTCTGTGTGTTACCACTTTAATGATGCTAATTGTTTCTGTCACTTCTATTTAAAGTGCTTTTATTCCAAGAAAGAAGGGGAAAGATGCCCATCACCGTTTGAGAACATTTGCACGGTTTGGTATGGACGAGAAAACGAGAGCTGCCGTTTTTCCACTGTATAGTGTGACAGGTCATCATTGTAAATGAGAATTGGTTCTCAATTGATATTACCTGGTTAAATAAAGGTCAAATAAAAATGAGCAACCACAAACTTTTCATGTGTCTCTCTTGTCATTGCAGCAAAGCTGTCCTGCAGCTGTTCTGACCTCAGCACACTGTAACTGCAGCGAGTCCCTCGAACCTGGTTAGAGCTGAGAATGTGCAGGGACACAATGGGACAGTCTTGTGTGTATGACTGCTCTTCACAACATATGTGCTGACACTGATTTGTACAATTTAACACATGACTTATCATCCTCTCCATGTACATAATCAGGTTTATGGCACATGGTGAGTCTAACAGCTGAAGAAGCTCTGTGACTTTATAAAGTCATGTAAAAATTAAAAAAAAGACCATGGCTTTTTGGACAAAACAGACATTTGATTATTTTTGATTTGCCACCAGATAAAAGTGATTTTAAAAAAAAAGGAAAACTTTAAAATGGTTTTGAATGGATTTTATGTTTCCTTCTTATATTTCACTGAAGTTTAGACAAATATTAATTAATAATATACATATTATTATTCAGCAACAGCACAGTACAATCTAAATGATTCAATCAGGGAGTCTTTTTTCTGAAAATAAGTTGTGTTTTCAATTTAACAAATACATCTTCAATCAATCTGTAATAGATTTTAAGACTGACAACACAGTGGTTCCTCCCACTTCACCACACCCCCACACGCAGAGTATCTGTCCCTCACGCTGAAACCTTCAGGGCAGTCAAAGCAGACATTTGAAGCTGTTCTGTTGTTCCAGTGGACGACTGCATTTGAAGTGAGAGTAAGAGAAAGCTCGGACAAAGCAGCAGGAAGCAGAGCTGGTGAACGAAGATCAGAAGCAGCTGGAGATAGTGGACTGAAAAATGTCTCTGGTAGACAAACACTGATTTGTGCATTGAAGAGAAAACAGGTTTTACCTGTACTTGAATTCATACGTGGATTGGACCTAAATGCAGCTCGGTAAGTCAGAACCACTCTGTGTTTCTCATGAAATCTATAATAAATCAGCTTTATAGAAACAGACTGACGGTTAGGCAGGTGAAAAGAAAAAGGTGTTAACATGAGGTCAGACAAGTAAAAACTCCCAGAACTCCAAGTTCTTATTTGACCAGGTCTGTGTTGTGAAGTTGACCAGACGGATCCAGAGTTTTAAAAAATGATGCCTGCAGCCTGAATGAGCCCGAAGCAGCCCGGTTAGCAGTGGTTCAGAGAACAAACACGATATAAAAACAGACCCTTTACACTTCCATGTTCATCTATTTGAAATAATTGCCGAGTCAAAACGACTCAAAGCAAAACTGGAATGACCACATTAATGTAAAATATTTGAATAATAGTTTTATAACTTCAAGTAACATTGATAATAATTATGCTTTATTTTTAAAAATTTCCCCTCGGGGATTAATAAAGTAAATACCTACCCTACCTACCTACCTACCTATTTATCTCAACAACTCGTGATACATGTTAAAAATGAGTTTAGTCACCACAAAAGCATGGCCCTTTGCAACACTTCATCTTGTTCTCACTCCTGAAAACCAGCAGTTTGTTCCTCTCTGTTAAAGGCATGTGCAAGAATCAGGATCCCAAAATAGGCAAGCAATTATTTCTACCTCACTCCAGTTCTCAGATGTACGGTGTTTTTTAATAATTGAAATCATAAAAATGACTCCAAAACATAAATTCTGTGTCATTTGTTTACGTACGTTGTTTATCATCTTAATTAACTTTTTTCCGATTGAAATAACTTGAAAAAATCAACAACTTCAATACTATGTACTTACTGTTTTATACAACAGTAAAATAAACACAACATCCTCCTACAAGTTTTAATTTTCTGAACCTCACTCATTAAAACTTCTTAAATCCATGTTTCCCAGTTTTAAAAGCCAGCAGACTGTATGATGATATTGAATAAACATGTGTGACAGCAGAGTGGATAACAAAAATATTCTGCATTCTGTAATATTTCACCCCAATAACCAGTACCACTCTTCTGAGGATATGTGTGATCTCTTGGTTTTTTTTTAACCCTCAGACGTCTTGAATATAACAAAATCATCATATGACATAGTAGCATATCGAACTGTTTATCTTTTAACATCCTGTTTCATCTGTAAATCTGCAGAGAACCTGTTGGCTTCTGTTATACAATATACAACGGAACAGAACAGAACAGAACCGAATCGAATCGAATCGAATAGAATAACCACAGATGTTGTGATATACTGCAGGGCTCTATGTCAGGGGTGGGCAAACTTTTTGGCTCAGGGGCCACATTGACTTTTAAAATTTGACAGACGGGCCGGGCCAGCACCAGATGCATACATATCAAACATAAACATAAAAAAGGCATTACAGCAGGGGTCTCAAACTCGCGGCCCGCAGGCCAATTGCGGCTCGCGAGACGATATTTTGTGGCCCCCACCTTAATATGAAAGTTTAATGTTAGTGCGGCCCGCGAGTTTTCTATGAATGACACTTTCCAGTGTTGTGTGCGGAGCTGAACGAACCGACCAATCACGGTGGGTATACGGCTCTCGGGGGCGGGACATCGACCGGGCTCGATGCAATCAGAGAAACATTTCTCAATGAGTGAAAGTGACAGCAGCGTTGCCATGGAGAGTTTTCTTCCGGGCCTGGCTGGCTGCCTCGTTTCTATCAGGCAAACGTGGACATCCGTCCCAGCGCGCTGCGTTCACAACACTTCAAAAAAAAAGTTGTTTAAGTTGCTGCCCAGCGGGACATTATACGTATATATGTCTCTCTCTGACAAAATAAATCAAAGTGATGCGTACGCGGCGAGATAAAAGAAAGAAATAATGTAGTCTAATGTGGTCTGCAGTCACATACCGACACCTGTCCGTCGGCAATAACAGTCCCCGATAACCCGGACCAATTATAGGGTCGCACCGTTATTTGGGGGTCATTATTTTGTTATTTGCATTGCCTCACACGATGAACACTACATATATTTCTAGATGATGTCATAAACACGGCTAAACACGACAGTGACACCAAGTGGAATTAAAATATATCCCACAGCCCCAAACACGTCTTTTTCAAAGCCTGCAGTGAAGAGAAAGGTTGGTGATGAGCACAGACAATCCCAGGGAAAGTGGGAGATGCAATATCTCTTTGTTGAGCACAGGGGCACCCCTATGTGTCTTATTTACACAGAGAAAGTTGGGGTGCACGAGGAATACAATTTGAAACGTCATTACACAACTAGACATGCTGAGGAGTATGTAAAATACCAGGGAGATGAGAGAGCCAACCGGGCTGCAAATCTTAAAACACGTCTACTGAGGCAACAAGATTTCTTCAAGAAAGCAACCAAAGAGAATAATGCAGCAGTCGAAGCTCGCTACGTGGTTAGTGAGATGATTGCTGAGGCGGGAAAGCCGTTCACAGAAGGTGAATTCATCAAAAAGTGCATATTACAGGCTGCAAGTATCGTCTGTCTGGAAAAGAAAGGTCAGTTTAGCAACATCAGCCTTTCTGCCAACACCGTAGCAGAGCGCATTTCTGACCTGTCAAGTAACATTTATGATCAACTGTGTGAGAAAGCCAAATATTTCAGTGTATACTCAGTCGCTCTTGATGAGACCACAGACATCAGAGACACCGCCCAGCTCGCAATGTATGTCCGTGGTATCGATGACAATTGTGAAGTGATAGAGGAGTTGCTCACAGTAATCCCAATGCATGGCCAGACCACCGCTCAGGAGATGTTTCACCAGCTGTGTGATGCCATTGAGAATGCCGGTTTGCCATGGAAGAGGTTTGTTGGAATAACAAGCGATGGAGCGCCATCAATGACAGGGAGGACAAATGGACTGGTGGCACTTGTTCAAAACAAACTGGAAGAGGAGGGTGTAGAGGAGGCCATTGCTCTGCACTGCATTATCCATCAGCAGGCCCTTTGCAGCAAATGCCTGAAGTTTGACAATGTGATGTCTGTCGTTGTGAAATGCATCAACCAAATCAGATCCAGGGAAGGTTCTGTGCTTTTCTAGAGGAAATAGAGTCAGAAGATGGGGATGTGCTCTACTTCACCGAGGTACGTTGGCTCAGCAGGGAAACGCCTTGAAGAGATTTTTTGAGTTGAGAGCAGAAGTGAAAGCCTTCATGGAGAAGGATGGGGTGGCTGTTCCTGTGCTAAGTGATCCCAAATGGCTCATGGACTTAGCTTTTCTTGTTGATTTCACACATGAGCTTAATGTACTGAACAAGAGTTTACAAGGCCAGGGGCAACTGGTCAGTGCTGCCTATGACAACGTGAGAGCATTCTCCACAAACCTTGTGTTATGGAAAGCCCAGCTCTCTCAGACAAACCTTTGCCATTTCCCAGCATGCAAGGCACTCGTGGATGCAGGCACACCATTCAGTGGTGAGAAGTATGTTGATGCCATTTTGAAGCTACAGGAGGAATTCGATTACAGATTTGCAGACTTCAAGACGCACAGAGCCACATTTCAAATTTTTGCGGACCCCTTCTCCTTTGATGTGCAAGATGCCCCTCCTGTGCTTCAAATGGAGCTCATTGACCTGCAGTGCAACTCTGACCTCAAAGCCAAGTTCAGGGAGGTGAGTGGAAAAGCAGACAAGCTTGGGCCATTTTTGAGAGAATTGACCCCCAGCTTCCCTGAGCTTTCCCGAATGTTCAAGCGGACCATGTGCCTTTTTGGGAGCACATACTTGTGCGAAAAGCTCTTCTCCACCTTGAACTTCAATAAGCCCAAGTACAGGTCCAGACTTACTGATGATCATCTTCAAGCCATACTGAGGATCTCAACTGCTTCCTCCCTCGAGACAAATGTGGCTCAGCTATGAGAGAGGAAGCGCTGCCAGGTCTCTAGCAGCAAGGAGTAGGCAAGAGAAGCCATGTTCAGAAGAACAGTTCATGTTCTTCAATGTTCCATTCATGTTCAGGACAATTCATGTTCAGAAGAACCCATTGAGGTTAAAGAACTGTTAATAAAGACGTTTAAATCTGAATACAGCAGATATAGAAGACTGAAGAAACCACATAGTTGCTGACGAGAGAAATCTAATTATTATTATTTTATTTATTACTGATTTATTTACTTATTTACTTATTAATTCTTAATTTGTTTATTTATTTTTTCATCTTATTTTGTGTTAAAAAAATAAAAAATAAAGACATTTGAGAAGATTGGAATTTTTTTAACAAAGCTTTTCTTGTGGAATACCCGATGCGGCCCAGCCTCACCCAGACTCTGCCTCCAGCGGCCCCCAAGTAAATTAAGTTTGAGACCCCTGCATTACAGTGTTAATACTTCCATTCACTTTTAGTGGGAACAGTGTTGTTGATCACCTTCTTTGTCAGAGCATCGTAGTCTGGTGTTAGTTTTGTTGTGTTCTCAGAACATATCTGAGGTGTTCATCACTCAACTGGGATCTGTGAGGTGCTTTGTTGGTGTTCATCACACTAAAAGTCTGTTCACACACATACGTAGAGACAAACAACACCAGGATCTTCTTGCTGAAATTTGGCTGCTTTAATGAAGCATAAAACTCATCCAGTTTAAGAGAGTTGAACTTCTCCTTTAAGACGGTGTCACATTGGAGATCAATCAGTTCCAAGTCTTCGTCAATCATCTCAACACGGCGAGTCACCGTCCTGTGTGATGAGCTCATGTTTTCTAATTTGTTCTTGCTCTCAGGACACAAGATACCTGCTGTCTCTACCACGCACTCTTTGAGAAACTCCCCTTCGGAGAAAGGCTGGCTGGTCTTTGCTAATTTGAATGCCAGCAAATAGCTTGCCTTCGTGCTTGATCTTCTTGGATGGCAGTTTGTCAGATGACAAACTGCCATCCAAGAAGATGCTGAGCCTGCAAACTATCTGCTGACCTCTGAGCGGTCGCCGTCCGTTCCCACGTTGACTGGTTGTTAGTGCAATGAGCATGCTTGGTGGAAAAGTGACGGCTGATGTTGTATTCCTTTAAAACCGTAACGGTTTCTTGGCAAATAAGACACACAGCCTTCGACCGGACTTCAGTGAACAAGTATTTAGTCGTCCGTTCCTTATGAAACACTCGGGACTCACTGTCGACTTTTCTTTTCTTTGGCCCGTTCATTGTTGCAGATGTGTTCAGAGCAGCAGCAGAGTAACAACAGAGAGCAGCCCGGCCTCCGCAAAATCAAGTCAATGTCTCACTGCGCCTAGTGCGCCACCTGGTGGACCGCCAGGTATTACAGGACAAGGTCCAATGAATGCAGTCATAATTATGATATGATTTAATTTGGGCAATTCTGTACCAATCTTCGGCGGGCCGGACTAAAAAGACCAACGGGCCGGATATGGCCCGCGGGCCGTAGTTTTCCCACATAGAGTCTATGTCATGCTGCATGACGACTAGTTAAAGAACACATTACCTGCTCTGTGACACACTGCAGGGCTCTATGTTACTATTTTATTAGTTCTAGTATTATTATACATGCTGGCTCACTGTCATGGCTTACTGGTACAGTTGATATATTAACAACCTGTGTAGAGACTCCAGTTCCTGTGATTAAAGTAAGTTGAACTTATCTGTATTGTCTGAGAAAGAAAGTAGGCTGCTGTAGAAAACTGCTGAGTGTGTAATCTCTAATATGTACCTTTCAAACATTGTGACCTGCTGGGTGTCAAATATTATCTCCTGAGCAGTGATGTCCATTAATGTGTGATTCTGTTCTCACTCCAATCCATCACACTGCAGAAAAAGTTCAAATTAAAGCGGCAGGCCAGTTTCAACACAGTTCACATAAAACTATAAAGATTAAAGATGACACTTAGGACTCAAATTATTTTTGTTTTGTTTTGAGTGGGTGAAGACCTACCAGCAGTGGAACTTAAAGGAGCAGTCCATTTTAAAGTGTGTACAGGAAAATCTACGATAAATCAAAAGGCCCTTGATGGAGTCTGAGTTTGGTTTGTCCCTTCTACGCTACTGTAGACGCATGCTCGTTCTAAGGTAGTGGAAACTGAACAACTCTCAGTTTCAGGTGATTTTACACTAATGAAAAAACAGTTATGAATATAATATTCCATTTCTGCCAATATAACTTCAATAAAACTAAAGTTATTATTTTTGGTGCAAAAGAAGAAAGAGTAAGAATAGAGAGAAGTAAGAAGACAATTCAACTTAATCGTTGATTCAGACTTGAATTTCAGGAGTCACATAAACAAGATTATCCTTCAAAGATATCATTAAGTTTAGACACATGTACATGTATGTATCTCCTGTAGACTGGACTATTCACAGGTCTGTGTAAGACATTAATCAGACAGCTTCAGCTGGTTCAAGCTGCTGCTGCAGGTTGAATCCCTCAGGAACTAAAAAACCTCAGGACATAACTGTAGTTCTGTAATCACTTTAATTGTTTCTGAGAAGATCAATTTCAAAATACTTTTACTTGTCCATAGATCATTGAATGGCTGAGGCCTAAAACACCAGTCTGATCTAGGAATCGTAGGTCTATAACGCCGGTCTGCTCTACCAATCGTAGGTCTATAACGGCAGTCTGATCTACGAATCGTAGGTCTATAACGCCAGTCTGATCGACGAATCATAGGTCTATAATGCCAGTCTGATCGACGAAACGTAGGTCTATAACGCTACTCTGATCTACGAATCGTAGGTCTAAAACACCAGTCTGATCTACGAATCGTAGGTCTAAAACACCAGTCTGATCTACGAATCGTAGGTCTAAAACACCAGTCTGATCTACGAATCGTAGGTCTAGAACACCAGTCTGATCTAGGAAACGTAGGTCTATAACGCCAGTCTGATCTACGAATCGTAGGTCTATAACGCCAGTCTGATCTACGAATCGTAGGTCTAAAACACCAGTCTGATCTACGAATCGTAGGTCTAGAACACCAGTCTGATCTAGGAATCGTAGGTCTATAACGCCAGTCTGATCGACGAAAAGTAGGTCTATAACACCAGTCTGATCTACGAAACGTAGGTCTATAACACCAGTCTGATCTATGAATCCAGTGCTGCAATCCGCTGAGGTCATTGTTTGGGAGTAGAAGCTGTTTCCAGACAATATGAAAGAGAAAATGTCTTCAACATTAACTGAACATGTTTAAATCTGACTGTCTTCATCATTTGCTGATGTCTCAACGGTTTTCCATGTGTTTTGTTTTTTAGTTGTTCTTACCTGTTTTCTGGTGGTGACTCCTTTAGCTCTTGTTTAGTTTTATTGTATTTCTGTCGAGCACTTTGGGTTTCCTTGTGCATGTTAAGGTGTTACATCAATAAATGTACCTTACCTCACCTTCTCCAACACAGTAAACCTTGAACTACAAACCTTAAACAGTTTCGGTTTTTGTTGGACTTCGTGCTGGATTTGTGTTTGTCGGTGTCCTAAAAAGGGGATTTGGTTCTAAACTGCAGCAACAAGTGGTCATCGTCAAGAATTTGGTCTGACATCGACCTTGGAGGGTGAAAGCAAAAGGGAAAGATGTTTTTTTTCCATTTGCATCAATATTCAAAACAAGTAAAAACATGACATGTTCTGTTGAAACGTAGGTGTTTGATCCCCCACCGACATTCAGAAAAAATACTTCCTGTGTTGGGTTTTCCCATAAAGAGACCTTCCAAAAAACATCTCAACAACAGTCAATTCAAAATCACCTTTGAATGGGTTTTATGTAAAAACTAAATACTCCTCTAAAGCACCATTTGATTCAATAAATACTTAAAGGATCATAAATGAAAATGAAGAGTGATCATTTACATGGACAATAGAACCTGCCACAGTCTGCTTCAGACTGGATGTCGAGGCCTTCCACGGTTAGAGCTATCTGGTTGGCTGAGTCCTGTTTTTAGGGAAAACATGCTGCAGTAGAAACATGTGTTCAGGGTTAGTGTGTTGTGTAGCAGCATTGTACCGACATCAGCAACTTCTCTGCTCTGTGTCTCTGTTGGACTAAAGCCCTTCTATTATACTTCATTTTGCAGAGTTGGCACATTCACAGCTTCCTTTGCAGTGTAGTTAGCCACTGTGGTGTACAGGGTGTTTTACAGTGTAGTTAGCCACTTAAATATTGTGTGCCCTGAATGTTCACACTGAATGTTGGCAGACCTTTATAGGTCGTAAAAGTATTGGTTTGTATAAGTTATTTTTGGCAGCGTGTGTAGAGACCAAATATTAAGACAGTAAACCATCTGCTATTCTTTGTGTGACCAACAATGGTAGGAAGGCAGGTTTGATATGACACTAAACCATTTTGGTTGTTTTTTTTTTTTTTTTTTTGGGGGGGGGGGGGGGGGGGGGGAGGTGTCAACCCCTA
Organism: Embiotoca jacksoni; assembly: GCF_022577435.1. Taxonomy (NCBI): domain Eukaryota; kingdom Metazoa; phylum Chordata; class Actinopteri; family Embiotocidae; genus Embiotoca; species Embiotoca jacksoni. The sequence goes on along the minus strand of NW_027185296.1, from coordinate 14,593,679 downwards.
GCAGCATTGCACCTGTCAGCCAAGAGCACAAAGAGGAAGCTGTGGCCTGTCACCTCCCGAGCAGCCATGTGTGTCACGCAGCTGATAGAGAAATGTGTTGCATTCAGCAATCAGTGGAAGAAGAAGCGTGTTTCCATCATGTGAATTCGACCCTCTAACACAGTTCATGGTTGTTTTACACCAGTTACAGCAACTAGTTACTGGATGAACACACTGATGTGAACATCTGGCCTGTGTGATGGGAAACTGCCTTTCACTGTATTTTAACTGTACTCCCCTTACCCTCACCCTGCTATCATAACATACAAAAGGGAAGACAGAAAATAAATAAAAGAAAAGAGAGAAACAAAAACAGAAAAAGGAGGGAAAACAACTTGTACTTTTGTACTTGTACTTGATAGTGAAAGCACAATGTGTAATCCTGACCCAGGGACAAGTGCAGGAACCTCAACATTGCCAAAATGCTGTGGAGGTTCGTGGGTTAAGGTTAGGGTTAGCCTATCCACATGTGACCCTAGGTGTTGACTGTTTGCACCATCCTCAGCACATGTAGATGCACAGAGAATAGTGATGTGAACCTTGACAACATCATGGTTGGTCCATATTTAAAGGGAGCGGGGTTGTTTGCATGATGTGGCCCAGCTGACTATATTATATACTATTATATTATTATGTGCTGCCCAAGCAGGCAAAACGATGTCTATATTTCTGATCTCGTTTCTCTCTTTCTTTTAGCTGTCATGTGGTCTGACGACATTCAGACATCACAGAAGACACAAGAAACACAAGGAGTTGGAGGACAGGCTTTAAACTAGAAGAGATCTGAGGAGAGAAGGAAGAAGCACCATTTGGATATTTGTTAGGTGAAGGAGAGCCTCAGCTGCAGCCTGATCACAATGAAGCAGAAGAGTGGAGGGAGATCAGTCATGGAGCATCCGGACTGTTGAAGAGCCAAACAAAGATCTACTGGATATAACAACCACAAAAAGAGAAGCCAGTAGGAAGGACGAAGGAAAGAAAAGAGATAGAGGGAGAATGAAAAGAAGAATATGAGAAGGAAAACGATACGTAAAGGAAGGAAGCACAAGAGAGAGAAAGTAAGAAATGAGAGTCTGAAGAGAAGTCAAGCTTGAAGGTTAAAAGAAGATCAAAAACCAAACTGTTCTTTCAGAAAAAGAAGAGGCAGGTTCAGACGAGGAAAGATCCCGGACGGTAGAAGATCTGCACCATCAGCAGTAGTCGTGATGTTGATGAAATTTCGTCGTATCCGCAAGTGCCAGCGTGTTCAGCTGTTGACCACGAGCCTGTTTCTGTGTGTGCTGATGGTCTCCTGGGAGGACCTGGACTATCATGTGGTCAGCCACATGAGATCCTACACCTACCGCTACCTGGTCAACAGCTACGACTTCCTCAACTCCTCTCTCGCCATCACGTCCAACCGTCATCACAGAAAGGATGGTTCTAGCAGCGAGGCCGGGTCAGTGAACTATCAATACCTCATCAACCACCCGGAGAAGTGTGGAGGTGGAGGTGGAGGTGGAGGTGGAGGTGGAGGAAGCGGGGGACAATGTCCTTCTGCTTCTCTTCGTCAAATCCCCACCGGAGAACTTTGAGCGGCGCCAGGCCATCAGGGAAACGTGGGGGAACGAGAGCTTCGTTCGGTCGGAGCTGAAGGAGAGCGTCAGGCTGGTGTTCGCCATCGGCGTTCATCCGGATGTTGGGAGGAGATCCGGGCTGCAGAGTGCTCTGCTGCAGGAGGACCGGGTCAACGGAGACCTGATCCAGCAGGACTTTGAGGACACGTTTCATAACCTGACAACCAAACTGATCCTGCAGTTCCACTGGAGCCACGCGTTCTGCCCACAGGCACACTTCCTCATGTCTGCTGACGACGACATCTTCGTCCACATGCCTAACTTGGTGAAGTACCTGCAGCATCTCCTGAGCAGCCACTCTGGGGCTAAAGACCTGTGGGTGGGACATATACACAGGGGAGCCCCTCCAGTCCGCCGGAGAAGCAGTAAATACCACGTTCCCTTCGACCTGTACCCCTGGCCCTCCTACCCAGACTACACTGCTGGAGCAGCCTACGTACTTTCAGGGGATGTGGCCGCAAAGATCTACCGGGCCACTCTGGTGCTCAACTCCTCCATGTACATCGACGATGTTTTCATGGGAATATGTGCTAAAGCCATGGGAGTCTCTCCACAGGAGCACGTGTACTTTTCAGGGGAGGGCAAGTCTCCGTATCACCCCTGTATCTATGACCACATGATCACATCGCACGGACACACCGCGGACGTGCGCTCGCTGTGGCAGGTGGCAACAGCCCCGACGGCATACAGCCGCTCCAGAGGCTTCATGGGTAATCTGTACTGTACAGCAGTGAGAGTGATGCTGCTGTGTCTTCCATGTTACCAGAGCACCTACTCCTGTTTTGCTGCTTTTACATAAATGCTGTTTATGTGATGCAAAGACTGCTGAACGCTCAATCTTCCACGCCCACAAATGAGAGCAGCAGTCTGACGTTTTCTCTCTCGTGTTTCATTTCAACTCGCGCTGAACCAACGGTGTGTATGCTCTCCGTAATAAAGACCAAAGCTCTTGTGTGAAGCAAACAAATATGGTCAGTTGTTCTTCAGTCATGCGCAGCATCAGTTTTCACTGGGTTGAATGTGTGTTTCTATTTCCATGAGGCTCACATCCTCAGAGCTGCATGCTTCTGGTTTATGAAGAGCATCTGCCTGGAGATTCAGGGAGGATTTATAAACTAGATGTTGAATATAATGATCTACTGTTTCACTTTGGTTATTGATAAAGTGTACAGGCACCCCACTCCAAGTCAAATGTCAGATTCCATGATTTTATCCTGACCGTCACTGACTAAAAAGCAGAAACTTCCCGACCTGTAATAAATTCTGCTGAGCAGAAGGGAAACAGGCATTTTTTTTATTCTTATCAATTTGCAAGCTCACAGGTGTTTTACTTCTCACTGCTTAACCCATCTGCACAATACTGATCACACACACGACGTGGCCTACACACAAACACACTGACCCTTCGGATGGGAACCAGCATGCTTCTTACTGTTGGTATGGCAGCGAGCTGTTCCCTCTCCCATATTTAATAGATCTAGCTTAGTTTTACAAACTTCACATTTAGCTTTTGTGTCGTCTATTTTTATCACCCGCTCTTAGAAGTCCTCATTTTGAAGCCAAAGCTCTTGAAATCTAAACTGTGCATGGTTTTCTTGGGACACATCTTTACTGAAGTGCTGCCACTTGTTGACACAAAGGAGATAAAACCACTCAGGAAACACCTGAAATAATGTGATAAAAAAAAAAGACTACATGGAAAATATTATATTTTGATAAATGGCAACTAAAAACAACAAAATTCCCTGATATTCCCCAAAAAAATGACAAAAATTCTGGGTTTATTTCTTGCTTTGCACACATGAAGGATTACAACATGTGTAGCGTACATGCTTTGAAGTATCCTTCTCAAAGTGCCAGAACCACATGCCCTCCCCAGGTATCTCATTTGACCCTGGATGTACCTCCTCCCAGTTCTCAGCCCCACGTCTTGAGATAACGTGAACTTTTGTTCAACTGCTCTGGCCCTTCTTTTCACCTTTTTACCTCATAAAAACCCAAACCTTCTGTCACAAGTGACGATATCCACACCTTTTATGTGAATAAAACATGTCACTTTGGAGATAACATCCTGCCAGTCGAAAACCACAGGACATCCTTTTAATCCCGTTTTGGGTCACAACCGCTCCAATACACCAACTCCACAGTTGATACTCTCCAGACGCCCGATGACCTCCAGGATGGACCATCTCCAAGATCCACGTCTCCCTCATGTGGTCATATTCCACCAAACACTCACCAACTACAAGAACAAAATATGGACGTTGTGATTCCTACTATAGACCTGCTATAATGTTCTCTGATGATTCTGCTCACAGCGTGACTGATAGAAAGTGTTCTGTATCAAAACTATGACTTTACGCCAATATGCGGACACTCTCTACTCCTCTCTCTCTCACTTTCACTTGTTCACTCTTCCCCGCCTCCTTCACCTCTCTCTCACTCTTCTCCGTCTCCTTCACCTCTCTCTCTCACTCTTCTCCGTCTCCTTCACCTCTCTCTCTCACTCTTCTCCGTCTCCTTCACCTCTCTCTCTCACTCTTCTCCGCCTCCTTCACCTCTCTCTCACTCTTCTCCGTCTCCTTCACCTCTCTCTCTCACTCTTCTCCGTCTCCTTCACCTCTCTCTCTCACTCTTCTCCGCCTCCTTCACCTCTCTCTCTCACTCTTCTCCGTCTCCTTCACCTCTCTCTCTCACTCTTCTCCGTCTCCTTCACCTCTCTCTCTCACTCTTCTCCGCCTCCTTCACCTCTCTCTCACTCTTCTCCGCCTCCTTCACCTCTCTCTCTCACTCTTCTCCGTCTCCTTCACCTCTCTCTCTCACTCTTCTCCGTCTCCTTCACCTCTCTCTCTCACTCTTCTCCGCCTCCTTCACCTCTCTCTCACTCTTCTCCGCCTCCTTCACCTCTCTCTCACTCTTCTCCGTCTCCTTCACCTCTCTCTCACTCTTCTCCGTCTCCTTCACCTCTCTCTCTCACTCTTCTCCGTCTCCTTCACCTCTCTCTCTCACTCTTCTCCGTCTCCTTCACCTCTCTCTCTCACTCTTCTCCGCCTCCTTCACCTCTCTCTCACTCTTCTCCGCCTCCTTCACCTCTCTCTCTCACTCTTCTCCGCCTCCTTCACCTCTCTCTCTCACTCTTCTCCGCCTCCTTCACCTCTCTCTCACTCTTCTCCGCCTCCTTCACCTCTCTCTCTCACTCTTCTCCGCCTCCTTCACCTCTCTATCTGAGTAATTAGGTAGAATGACATTAGGTCCTCATGACACCCCTCCTCATGACACCCCTCCTCATGACACCCCCCCGAGACAGGGTATCAATAAGGTGAATTTCGACACCCTGATCCTTGTCCATCCTCTTCAGCTTAAAAGAGGGAGACTCAAGCTGATCATTCAGATTCACTCAGATTTCAATTCTATTTAGTTTTCTCGTAGATTCATTTTAACTCTCTTCCTTCGTTTCAAGACTCCTTCAAATTAATTTTTGCTCCTGTTACAGTTTTCAGTTATTTTTGAGTTTCGCTAAGTTTTGACTTAGTCATATCTGCCTTTTTGTTAAGCTTTTAGCGCACATAGTTAATCAAAGTCTTAGAGTACTTCAGCAACTTCGATGATTACGTACTTATTTCATCCCATTTTGACGAGCCTGTATCACTATCAGTAATTTTGTTAACGCTGCGAGCAAGGCCAGCTCTAAGCACTCATGAGAGTTATAAGAAGTGCCGATTAGTAAATCAACGACCCAAGCCTCCACCTGCCGACGTCCAGCCTGACCGAGACGTCTCTGCCCGACGGACACCATAGGACCTCAAGGGCCAGCATCTGCCAGATGAACGGATCGAAAGCTGAGAACGGGAGGAAACCCCCGTTATTCGACTCCCATCCACCGGACCTCTGAGCGACACCATCCGGACCCGTCTCCGGCCCGTGGTCACAATCATCACAGAGTAGGCTGGTTTAAAGTATCATTATAGACTTAAATTCACTCATTCAATCCTCTGCCCGTTAGCCCGGTCGCAAATTACCTCTTTCAGTTCACCATCAGTAATCAGAAGTAATTTGTGCATTCTCATTCATATAAACATGTCTATCATTTAATCATTTACTGAGAAGTTATATAATAAATCCTTTTTAATTAGACCCAACCGTGTCGTGGTGATATCCTCCTGAGTATATCAAAGGATTTGAGTTCCGGTACGAGAATTCCGATTTAGATTATGATTGACTAATTTTATATTGATTTTACATTTATAATGTGTCCAATATTGGACTGGTGCCCCTTCTAATAAGGAGAGCAAGATTTAATCCCTCACGAATTAAATTGACATCACGCTACAACATCCATGAACCAAACATGTTTATCTGTTGTGTATAATTTATTAATATGTTCCTAAAGGTTTCATCTCTTATTATCTAGCAGCAGTCTGGCAGATGTAGCTTTACTCCAACTGACTGGCTGCTGTCCAAAAGGAAATGTGTGCTGCACTTAGTCAACTGAATGGAAATGAATGTGTTCAATGTGAAAACAAACACAAAGTTCATTTTCCAAGAGGAGATCAGCTACAAGTTTGTGACATTTTCTAACTGATACAATAAAGGAGCTATTTATCTACATTTCAAGGTCCCACCCTGCTTCGTTTCCTTTGGTGACCACATTCCTCCTCCTCCTCTCCTGTCACTCGTCTTCCTCAATAGCTCTGCTCTGCCGCATCCTGTTAACTGTGACTTTGATTGATAAAATCCTGAGACGGGCTGAGTTATCATGACCTTAACACAGTAAGCTATAGTCACACATTAAACAAACGATGTCATCGAGCTGATTGTTGTTGATTCTGTCATTTAATCTCATTTGATCTACTAAAACTATGAAGCTTTTCATATGTGGACATCTAAAATTTCTCATACCTAAACAACAAAACAGGTTGTCTTCCAAAACGGCCAATCTGACTAATTCAAAGTGATCAGCTGCTGTTGGCTTTGAGTGAAGCCAGATCAGATCTGAAACCAGGCTTTTTGAATCATGTTGTGATTATCTGCAGAGAAATAAAGTACAAAAAAGATGTATTTTCTGTTGCTAAATTTGGAAAATGATGGAAAAATAATGAACTCATCATACTTGTCAAATATTGGTCTATCTGTTGCACAACATGGTTCTATAGTCTCAGTTACAAACATCTCTGTACCTTTATCTGGTGACCTCCGACCTCACTCAGTACTATCTACAAAATCAGATCTACAGAGGAAGTGGGGGTGACTGTCAACTGTTTGTCACACGGTGTAAAAGCTGAACTACGGAGGACAGACTTCGAGCAATGCTGGACATCCTTCTTTGAGTGTACATGTATTTGCTCCTTCTTGCAAGAATAAATGTCCGATGTGTTTGATTTTGAATCCAGCCTCTGAGTCATTTTTCTAACAGAAAATCATTAAGAGAAATTTTGTTTTTGGAGTGCAACAGTGTATTCATCTCACAAAAATAAATACTTGTCAATAATGGTGAACTTAAAAAAAAAAAAATCAATGTTACAAAATTTTAATTAAACTTTTAAAACCCGTTTGACTAGATTGTTGCTGCAACATAGATATTAATATATTTAACAGCATTAAATCATCTAACTGGCCCTCGCTATGCTTTTTGGAGGTCAGGGATGTTTTGTTTTTTCAAAGCTAGAATGGTAGGAAATTAAAGTAACTATATATAGAAAAATAAGAGCCAAAACTCCCCTTGTCCACTTACAAAGGTGTTTGCCTCGTTCTTCTTTGACCTGTATGTTTCCTCACCGTTCAAAATGAGGTGCTCATAAAGGCTATCTTAAATTGATATGCTGAAGGAGGAACCTTTATATGTGCTGACCTTGAATCAAACGGATGAAGAATCATGGTAAATGTTCTACAAGCATGGTGTCATTTGCGTCCAGCAAGTTTTGAAATGCAAACTATTCAAGGAGGGAAAGAAAGTATGCAAAAAGTCAGATTCTTACCAAACTGTCCGACACCACTGTAACATGGATGTTAATTGTTACACCACCCATGTCAGAGATGGGCTCTTTACATGCTTGTTAAGTGCTCTAACTCCCTATAATACAGCACAAGTCCTTCAAACCCTAAACAACATGATGCTCTATAATTAATATTGTATGTTCCAGTGAAACAAAGAAGTTCATGTGGATTGCGTTAGAGAACGACAGCGGTGTGTCTGTCCTTACCTGCGTCTGTTGGACAGACTCTCCTCAGTCTCATTGGTCACAACAACGTGGGTGGAGCCTCCCTGGCTCTCCTCATGCATCACCTCAATCTGTGATACGCAAACACAAACATATACATTTCATTTCTAAAGGAAGGCCTTTGTGTATTATGCAGCTACCACTGCATCATTCCCAGACTGAATGTTATTTTTGACCACTTTCTACATTGTACAATTCTAAACACATCAAAACTATAAAGATTATGCAACCCGGTATGATGGCAAAGCAGGAAATAGACATGCCCATCCACTGCTGCCAAACCTGAGAGCTGTGGCAGTTACACGTTTTTCTGTAGTCGACCGACGTGTCGATTACACGCTTTGTATAGTCATCTAAAGACACATGTACCTCTAGCAAAGACAAGATCATTTGTGTCACCAACCAATCAGGAAGTGTCTGGGTTGGTCGTATAAATCATTTTGGGACAATAGCATCTTATTTTGAGATCAAGAGGGATTCAAGAGAGCTTTAACGTTTATAACATGGGAGCGGAGACGGCACCTTGATGCCTCCCTTGGTCCTCCGTATGTTCTTCTTCTTGTTCAGATCACTTTCAGCTTGCTGCTTGCTGATGTTGGAGTTATCAGAAGCTCTGCGAGCAAGAGCTGAAATGAAGGGAGAGGACCCCGGATGGGGAACCGTGTTATTACATACATGGAATTTAGAGCATACAAACGCAGACGTACCCTCCATGTATTTAAAACGTGTTCATTAGCCCACCATGCTAGTTTACAGTTCAGGCTCTCACTAATTCTCAAGCCAGTAAAAGTTTCACCCTTTAAGTTGGAGATTATTTTTTTGAATTAAAAACATTTCCAGGTTTGTCAGTCGTCGCTACTTTACATGTTCGACCAACATTTACAGCCAAGATTAAAAAAAAAAAAAGACACACTTCCTTTTTAAATCATCATCATCAGACAGGATCGATTTACATTTTTACTTCTACGTGTTAAAAATTTAAAAAAAAAGAAACAGCATAAATAACAGCCATCTAGCTGAGTGAGTGACACTGATTCAACATTTCTTCTTGGCTTCATGATCTTCTGCAAAAATGTTTTTTACAAAAACATCCGACTCACGCTGCTGGTTCCCTGCGGTTCTGGGCGGGTTCTTCAGGGAGGGCCGTTTAGGGGAGGACTCGGGCCGGGGGGCGACGGGCTGGATGGGCCTCGTCTGTTTGGCCGACAGTCTCTTCAGACTGACATGCCGCTTCTCAAACATCTCCTGGACGTCCTCCAGTCGCTTCAGCGCCTTCAGGACACTCGCCTGCAGGTATGAAGCCCAACGTCATCACTTGTCATCATTTTTGGAACCAAACATCCAGCCATCCTGTAAAGTGAACTTCTTGTGTACCTTGATATCCTCTGATAGGATGACCTCATACTGGTTGTGGAGGTTTTTCAGCTCAGTCAGTTGGTTCTTTTCTGCGGACTCCAGAAAGAGTTCGATGTCTGTCAGTGCTGACTCAGCACCTTCCTGGGACTGACACTTATCCACAGCTTGGGAAGCCAGCAGGTAGATGCCCGACTCACACCACTGGTTCACCTGCAGGAATTCAAACAGGTTCCCAGAGGGAAAAATTTAACGTAGCTGACATCCTCCCTTCACACGCGGTGCCAGTCTGAGGCGCTGCGTTTAAATGCTCGTGGCAATACATATGTTTGAGTAGAACACAAACAGGGATGTAAAATATCACATCACAGCACCCTATTTATCATTACAATATATATTCAGTTAATGGAAAGAACAGTTACAGTGTTTGAAAGAAGCTGCTAACAACAATTAGAAAACACACAACATACTTTCACCTCATGAAGTTATGGCTAACATACAACAGACTGAAAACAATTCTTTTGGATGTTTATTTCAAAATGTTGCTTTCAGCTGTGGAGTGCTGATGTGAACTTCTGTGGATTCTTCGCTACAACTGTTCTTTATGTTATATTGCTGTTATTTTATATGAAGAATGTTGTTAATTATTACATTAAAGGTGCCTCTCTCTGAAAGGTGTGAAGAGTGCATACACTTTTCCATCCCTTTTTTGCATTCAAATCAGAGTGAATATTCAACTCATGGATAATGTTGTCGAAGTGCAAACCTCACAATTTCTACAGAACCTTCGTAAAGAGTAGAAGAAGCAGCAGGAAATACAGATGATACATTTAGGGATGATGATAAATGTGTTACTATACAAACACAACACACGAGTAGGGTGGGACCTTCACACACACAGTGACCAGGATGTGAACTCAACGAAACAACCACCTGCTAAAGTACCATCATCATAGAATTAGAGCTCACACTGTGTTGCTGCTGATCATACAGCACAAATGTGATCACAGATCGTTTCCTTGTATGTTGGGGAAAATTGATGACATTAAACCAAACTAGGAATTAAATTCATTTTTTTGCATGTTTTTTGCATGTTTGTTTGCTGCTGCATGTCCTTGTATGAGTAACAAACTGAGTGTTGGGTGTTGTGTGCCTATCAGCACATTATATTTTGCACCTTTAAAATGAAAGTAAAGTACTGCCCATTGACTTAAGACCAGATTTGTGTTGGTCATTTGGTTGATTTCTGCTCTCTGCTGTTGAGGATGTTTATTTATTTGATCGTTAACCAGACCGACTCCGAAGGAAGAAGTTTCTTTAAGTCTGAGAAGAATCTCCGGTGAGTGACGGATGCGTTGCTCACAGTTATCCGTTGGTGCAGAGCTACAAAGGAGGACAGTTGTTTAGTTGGGCTAAAGATACCGATCAGGAGAGAAGAGAAAAAACCAGTCGGAGATAAATATTAAATTGTTGAATATTATTTTACGTGGTTGATATCTGTGATTGTGGAGCTACATGTGACCGACGGGGCTAGTTAAGCGCTAGCTAAGCGCTAGTTAAGCGCTGAGGGGTTAATGCGTCGGGACCTGTTGACTCGAGCGGGAACGATGACGTCATGTTCTTGTTTTAGCGCCAGAAGTAAACGGTCAGATTGAGAACAGCTGTTGAGTGTGTTGCTTAGTAACGGTGGACGTTGAAATAATGTCTGTTAGGTATAAGTGATAGATGTCACTGAGACATGAGTACATGTGTGTGTGAAATATGTTGGTATGTTAATATTGACCATACTGAATATTATATATATGTGTGTGTGTGTGTGTGTGTGTGTGTGTGTGTGTGTGTGTGTGTGTGTGTGTGTGTGTGTGTATACTATATTACTGGTCATTTCCTGTTACACCAACAATAGAGTTTATAAATTACAGTAGTGACATCGTATTAAATTCTGCTGCATGCAGATTGTTTTTGTTTGTATGGATCTGTGATGGAGACAGCGATCCCCAGAAACCTCCACAGAGCTGGAGCTGAGTGACCCTGTGACCCCTGATCATCTTTGGGCTTCTTGGATTCTCCTGCAGGAGCACCGAGGAGCAAAAGATTCAGATAAGAGTTAGTCTGAGAGCCTCCAGACATAAACTACCGGGTAGTAGACTGAAAGACAAGAGACGGAAACTGACTGACTGTGGGAGAAATACCAGTATTGGGGTTATTATTTGAATTTGTTATTTTTCTTTTATGTTGTTCCCTTGATTTTCTGTGTTAATAATTATAATAAATTGCAGTTCAGTTCTTTGTCTTAAACTGCAAACATTTGCCGTGTTTCATTCACTCCCAGAGCGACCTAAAGACAGTCCTAAACTTAACACAGGAAATCTACTGTGTTACATACATACTACATATGCATGTCATAATTTTGTTCAGCACCAGTACGTCTGTATTCAATAATGTGTTAAAATGCCAAAATTGATCATTTGGAAGACCTGAAAAAACACAAAAAGTTAACAGCAAAATGATCAAAGGCAGAATATATGATGCAAAGAAAGAATTCATGTGAGGTCATGGAGAGTGAAGTTACACATCATGACATGAAGGCAGGTCTGATGTCTGTAAACACGCATATCATACGTCGTATCATATCCTCACCTTATCGATGCCCATGTGTATCTGCAGGGATTTGGACAACACATCTGTCTTTTTCTTGGCCTCATTGCTGAAGTCATCACAGACCCGCCGCAGCTCCACACATTTGGGTCGAATGGAGTCGACGGCGTAGTGGTTGCTCTGGATCAGCTGGTCCCCGTGCTGTGCATGAAGCTGGGCCTTTTCTAGTGTGGGCTGCAAGAAAAGTACGTTAGACACTTTAAGTTTTGGAAACGAACTCTTCATTGTCCACAGCCAACTGTTCTGACACCTTTCTGTGACTTAAGTAACTCCAAAAAAAAGTCTTTTTAATTTGGAGCATTGCTTGAAAGTTAATATATTTCTTTGTTGACATGTTCTTATAAAATCGAATGTATTTACCCCCAGGCTCATGATGAAGGCCTTTATTTCATCCCAGAGTAAAGCCGGTCGAAGCACTAATCCAGGTACATTTGCATTTTGGTACAATACCAGGGTCTTTTTTCCTGGATGGTGGCCAGCTCCTGTTTTTGTGGCTCAACGTGGAACAAGGGGTGTCGGTGAAGGTGTACCGCACTTAGACCCGGTTGGAGCTGGACTACTTTAGTGTCAACATCTTTCTCACTATATTGGATGAGTTATCATTGTTTACTTTAACATTTAATTAATAATTAAATAGCAAAGAAAGTTATGAGTTAAATGATCCACATTGCTCCCTACTGTGGGCAGCTCTTCTCATGATAACCAGCTGAAGAGGCATTTATATTATTAGTTATTTCTTCCAAAACCAATACATGGTGCCGCAGCAGTTTAGAAGATGAGAGGAGCTGATTGGTCATGATTGAACTTGACTCCTAATTGTTTCTTCCTCCTACTTTAACACCGCAACACGCATGTGCCTGTGTTTGTGTTCACTAAAAAAGTTTAAAATGGTAAAATACACAACTGATGAAGGGTTCCACCATACAGTCACCTCTTATGGAGGATAGTTTTAAATATTGATGTTAATGATTAAGAAATCATTTACTTATTTAAAGATCAGCTAATAAACCAGCTATGAGGGTTTAGGTGTGTGTGTGTGTGTGTGTGTGTGTGTGTGTGTGTGTGTGTGTGTGTGTGTGTGTGTGTGTGTGTGTGTGTGTGTGTGTGTGTGTGTTTTTACTTACCTGAGCCTTCTCCTCCAGTAATTTCAGTTCCTTTAGCAGGTGTTCAACTCTGGCCACACAATCCCCGACACCTGACAGGCTGTTTAAGGTGTCCATTGAACTGTCAAGAGACACTTTGACCTAAAGGACCACAGAAGGGACAGAGACAGAGGTCATTAAAGGTCATGACCCATGCTGCTGTTGGAGTGAACATTTCCCAACATTAAGACCGTAGGGATGAACGAGGACTGTTTGTTAGTGTGTGTTAGCAGCCGGTGTGGCGCCTTGCTTCTGTCGTGGAGCCTCTAACCAGACTATCTGGGTAGTCTCAGAGAACAGAAGCTCACTGCTGCCTGCCGATCTCAGTATGAACTGTACAGCTGGTTCAAATGTTAGTGATGCTGGCTTTAGTGTGCTGAGGGTCCACAGTGGGCTTTGGTGTGAACAGAGGATTATTTAGTGGGTAGAGATTCGAAGACGGCTACAACAATATTTTCCTTTAGTAACTGGACACTTCTGTCTGTGTTGGGTCACTTTTACTTTTATGTAATTAAAGTTTAAATGCTTTCAGTGTTGTTTAAAAAAAAAAAAAAAAAAAAAAAAAAAAAGTTGTGATAGTGTTTCTTAAGAGCCTCAAACACAAATAGTGAAGAGGTTCAGCTCAGGTTTCATTTACAATCCATGATGTTAGTCCCTACTTCTCAGTGTGTAGAATGTAATGCATGAAAAACATGCTTGGATTGTATTTTAATTTGTCCAGTTGACATTGAACTAATCAGTAACATTAAAAAGTCAGTGATCCCTGCGTTTCCCACACCTTCAACTCCATAAGATTAGAATAAGGGTTCCAGGTTAGGTGCCAATGGTCAGAACTTCAGGGAGTGACCATGGGAAATAATGTAAATGTAAATCTTATTCTAACCTCTGTCTTAGGTCTGGTGTTCTCTTGGTTATTGAAGTGTGAGTGAAAGAAATCACTGTAAAGAGAATCAAGTTAATTAAACCTAAAACAAACCTTTGAATGCAAAAAGAAGTCTTCAAGATCCCAAAATGTCTTCAAAGGATATGCAGATAACTTTTTAACCTTTGATCAAAAGTGTTTGCAACCAGAGAGAGATTCCACAAATTTCACCTGCAAAACTTTTTTCTGCCTAAAAAGAGCATATAAGAGGAAGTACAGTTTGACATTGAACATAAAGACAAAGTTTCGGCCTTTTGGAATAATGAGCTCTGGACAGATGAGAACAAAGATTTGCTCAGTAGCGGGAGACATTCGGACTTTTCAACAGGAAAATGATCTGAAGCACACGAGCAAATCCTCCAAGAGCTCACAGAGAAGAACTGGAAGGTTTTGGGATTGAGTCTAAGGCCCTATTTGAATCCCATTGAAATGTTGTGATGGGATGTAAAACAGGCAGCACACGTAAGACAACACGCAAACACCTTGCAAATGATAGAATTTTAAATGAAATAATTGTGCAAAGCTTCAGCAGCTCATATCAGGGACCAAGGAACACATGAAAAAATTATTTCTGTTAAAGGGGGAGAAATAACTTCTGATGCCAACAGTGTAAGAACTTTTTCTAAAGAAGAATATCACATCTGTTGATATTTTTGTTGAATGATTGAAAAGGTTCATGTTTTCTTGTGGTCTGCAGCACTGGACATCACATCTATCTGTAGGCACTGCTTGAAAGAATCAAATGCTTGCTTGTCTGTTTGTGCCAAAAACAACAATAATTTCCAGAGCAACAAAAGATATTTTTGTATTGGTTCATAAATTCTGCTGAATGAAGCTCCAGACTCACTCTCGCTCCTGTTTCTATTTCATGTTCACAATATTTCCTCAGTCCATCTAGACTCTTCACTTTTAGAATATTTTTCCATCCAAACACGTCACCACTGATTATGTCTAATTACCCTCCGGTCTGTCCTTTTAGTTTGTCATTGTGATTTAGTTCTATTAAATACCATATTAAGAAACACAAAGTGACACCAAAAATGTAAAAACTACACTTAAAAATATCAAATGATAACATCAAACATTTGAAAAATGGAGGACACAGACTCCACTGGACCACTTGGAGACTCAGCCGGTCGGTGTTTTGTTAGGTTGGTTTTTACAGCTGAAGTCTGATGAAGCTGTTTGTACAGGAAACATCCAAAGTGTGCAGGGCAGAGGCAGACAGGCTGACGTAGCAGCAGATATACCTCTCTGAAGTCCTGTTTATGGTGACGTAGCTGCAGATATACCTCTCTGAAGTCTTGTTTATAGTGACGTAGCAGCAGATACTGTTAATAGTGACGTAGCAGCAGATATACCTCTCTGAAGTCCTGTTTATAGTGACGTAGCAGCAGATACTGTTAATAGTGACGTAGCAGCAGATATACCTCTCTGAAGTCCTGCTCAAAGTGACGTAGCAGCAGATACTGTTAATAGTGACGTAGCAGCAGATATACCTCTCTGAAGTCCTGTTTATAGTGACGTAGCAGCAGATACTGTTAATCGTGACGTAGCAGCAGATATACCTCTCTGAAGTCCTGCTCAAAGTGACGTAGCAGCAGATACTGTTAATAGTGACGTAGCAGCAGATATACCTCTCTGAAGTCCTGTTTATAGTGACGTAGCAGCAGACACTGTTAATAGTGACGTAGCAGCAGATATACCTCTCTGAAGTCCTGTTTATAGTGACGTAGCAGCAGATACTGTTAATAGTGACGTAGCAGCAGATATACCTCTCTGAAGTCCTGCTCAAAGTGACGTAGCAGCAGATACTGTTAATAGTGACGTAGCAGCAGATATACCTCTCTGAAGTCCTGTTTATAGTGACGTAGCAGCAGATACTGTTAATAGTGACGTAGCAGCAGATATACCTCTCTGAAGTCCTGCTCAAAGTGACGTAGCTGCAGGCACTGCTCCAGTTTCAGATGGTGTTTACACCAGAACTGTTCGAAGGCGTTCTCCGTCTCATCCAGCTGAGCGAGGAGCCTGAAACACACGACAGGAACTTCATTACATTGCCTACTTCATGTTATACGAGGATATTATGTCGGAGATGCCTCAACATCCGTCACCTTTCCACGGTGGTTTGGTTCTCCATCTCGTCTGGGTTCAGTTGATGATTGTCAGACTTGCCTGCCTGCTCCTTGATACACCCGAACAAGGTGGTGCCCTGCTTCAACGCCAGCCTCAGTTCATCCTGAGGTAGAGACATAGAAAACATTCAGATCATCTGTAAAACAGCAAATGTCTGCATCTCATTTCTACCTATTATTGGAGTATCTAATGTGTATCTGGCATGTTATTTGGAGCATGTATTGCACTGTGTTTACATTGACATGTCTGGTTTGGCAGAAGTGATACTACAACTTGTAAGGAAAGGTAAAGACGTAATGACAGGCAGTGACACCAACAGGACTCCATGGACTCTTTTCAACAGACCAGCTGAAGAGGCTGATGTTACCATATGCATGTTATACTGTACTTACTTTACTGTAATACTACTATACTTCATACACGTGGACATGTGACAGAATCCATTGTGAAATGATACCTTGGCATGCTGATGCTCCCATCACCTCTCAATATTCAAAGTAAAGGGAAATTGAGAAAGATTTAACTTTATGCAAATACCCTGCCGTGCAGGGAACACCAAGTTGCTGACCAACACGCTAAGACCAGTTGCTGTCATTTTTAATCCAGGTGGAAATGCAAACCTCTGCTTCTCTCTCAAGTTATATTTGACTGGCTGCAAGTATTTGAAAGTCAATGGAGTAAATGCTGATTGTCACATCAAATGCTATCAAAAGTTCTGATATAAGTTTACAAGCAGTTGGATGTGTCTGAGCTACAAGAGTTTGAATGTTAAAAGAAGTGTATATTTGTGTTGATTTATCCTAAGAAATTATAATGCTATGTTGCTATCATAATTTAGTCTACATTTCGTAGAATACGTTTTTTTTTTTTAATCTGACTGTCTGTTATAGTTTTTAGGGTTTTTTTTGGACTTTAAGCTTTGCAAAAATGTACGAGTCAAAACTATTTATCTGCTAAACTAAAGAAGTTGCTATGACGTGGAAATACTCTTCCAGGGAGGCAACAGGTGAAACAAATTACATGAAACACAATAAAGTGAGTTGTGAGGGTCTCTATCACCATTCATGTGTTGGGTGGTTTCGTGCTCTTCATCACCTTGAGGTTGTTGTGTTTGTCGGTGTGGGCTATCAGGAGGTCTTTGGTGCACTGGACGTCATTAGGAAGCTCCGTCTCTGCCAGGTCGGCCCCAAACTTCTGTAACATCTGGGCTGTGGTTTTCACCGTCATGGCAAAGTTCTCGATGGCCTGAGGAGAAAGATGCACCCGTCACTCAGTAGAATCCTAGAAAGAAACTGACCATAAAGATCCAATCTGTAGGGTCTTTACAAAGACAAGATTTGCTCACAGTGCGGTGGTGTATCCACTGACTGTGACAGTAGTCCAGGCTTCCTCCTAACTCCCGGGTCAGCTGGCCTTTGTCCACGTAGCCATGGAGGTCCGACAGAGAGTTCAGCATCACAATCTGCAAACACAGTGCATCACTATGATCATGACATACATTGTAAACCAGTAAGACTAGCAGTGGTAAAAAGACTTCATTACAGAGAAACATGTTCTTTTTTATTCCATGATATTTACAGTGATGATGTCATCAGGGTGAGCTGGGTGTGTTTACAACTTTCATTACAGAGAGTCTGAGATGAAAGATGTGTATTAGGTATGGTCTGACAAACAACAGTATTTCTTCATGTATTTATTATTAGTGTTGCATTATGGGAAGTGTACAATGCAATGTTTGTGGAAGTACCACAGCTTGGCCGGAACCAGTACAACAAAATGTGCTTCAAGAAAGTGTTCTGCAAATTCACTGGTTTAAAAAATGTGTATTTAACGCATTATTTATGCTGTTAACATCTTCATGCTCTGTATTAATTAGACTATTATTGTGTCATGAGAGTTTAAAAGTCATCATTTCCCTTTAGTTACACATCAGGATCTCTTCTCCTGGACTATTTAAAGAGTCAGTGCAAACAAATCATCCTCTATGGAATAAAATTATGCAGAAAATTTATATTTTTAATGATGACCTCTTATTTATCATCTGATCTGATGAATAAATGTACTCTTT